>NC_051118.1:10702018-10769865 GCF_014839805.1 Manduca sexta
AATGGTTCGAACGTTTCTGTTTAAAACGACACGCTTTAATGAGCAAACCGAATTAGAATTTAATTGACGTTTGAAACATTTGTATGTTTTTTTTTAGGATTTGGGTTGTTGGGGATGTTTAGGTTTGATTTTGGAGATCTCTACATTTGTATAACGCGGATGTTTTTTTTTATTGCTTTGAATGACGAGACGAGCTTGCCGTTTACCTGATGGTAAGCGATACGACCGCCCGTAAACAGTAGAAACACCATTCAATACTTTGAATTGCAAAGTATTGTTTGGGTATTCCACTGCGCTCGCCATCTTAAGACATGAGATGGTAAATCTGATTATGTCTAGTAGTTATATTAGTTACAATGTTCTTCAAACCGGAACACAACAGAGTATGTATACACACTGCTGCTTGGTGGCAGAAATACACATTCTGTTGGTACCTACCCAGGCGCACTCTCACATACGAGAGACCTACCACTAGTAAGTATTCTAAAGACTCGACAGACAATAACCATATATTTCTTTTAAACTCAAAATGATGGGTGATTTTAAATTCGAAAACTCACACAATACATTGATCGACGTCAATTGATTCTAAACATTTGGTTACATAACCAAAACGCAGTCCATAAAATAATTAAACAATTTTTGACACTACAGATCGTTGATTCATTGTAATGTGAAAACCGAGTTAAGTCATTCGAGATTAGGACCGCTTATCTTATCTAATTAATTAGAACGACTTCCAAGATAAACGTCACCTCACCATAAAGAAACCAGAGACATCATTTTTATAAACCATCGACACGTAAACAAAACGCATTACCCTAATTCGGCGCCCAAAAAGACAAGCTCCGTTCATCAACAAGCGGAACGCACACGATACAAAAAATTACCACAGATAAAAGTCCTGTGAGTTTATATTCCAACGTAAAAAATTAAAAAGTAATGTTAAGTCCGCGCCATACTGTCTGCTATCTGGTTTTCGTATTATGTTACGCGGCTCGACCAACGATTTTAACATCGAAATATAATAAAAATATTATAATTTTCTTTATTGTAATAGCTTTGGGAGGCCGTCGGGGAAATTTTTATACTGATGTTATTGATTATACGTTAATGACTTTTTCGACGGGGTCATGGTTGAAAAGGTCGGTTTATGGTTATGGAAATATGATATAGTGAGGGAAATTGGAATCTCGTGCTATGGATTTTATTGGCGGTTAAATGAAATCCCTCTCAGTAGTAGAGGAGGCCCGTGCTCAGCAGTGGGCAAGTATATAATACAGGGCTGATATTATTATTATAAATGAAAGTACTAGTATATAATACAGGGCTGATATTATTATTATAAATGAAAGTACTAACTTGTTTGACACATGAATTAGTTCAAAACGCGTCGGGTAACGTTTTTTGACACCTGATAATGGGTCTAAAATTTTCATACCACAATACAAGCTGCTCCACTGCTAAGCGCCCGCTATACTATTTTGACTATAAGAAAATTCAAGCCATAAACTACTTAGAAGAAAACGTTGGCTCTTCATACGAAATAGCAGAGATGCAACGATAACCTAGTTAGAGTTGAACGAACTGCCGAGACGGAAGTTCGGATGTTCAAAACCCAAGGCACGCAACTCTGACGTTTCTAAAGTTATGTGTATATTCCTTGTGAATTACCGCTTGATTTAACGATGAAGGAGAGAAGGAGAAGCCATGAGAAGTCTGCCTACCCGTACTAAGCAAGCGTAGTGGACTACTCCCTGCAGATCTACCAAATGCCCTGGCCATGATGTTAAAAATTAAATATGTAAATAGCTATTTAGAGATTGAATAAAGTTATATAATAAATATAAAAGAATTAGTTAAAAATCGTTTGATGTAATAAATAAATAAACTAACTACCCAAAAAGTAATAAACAAAACAACCTCCCTTAGCCAGCCTTCATTTAACCGAAAAGGTCATTGTTAACTGTTAAAATTACTAGGCTAACATAACCGACAAAAGATCTCTTTAATAACCGAGAATAACGCGGCGATGCCCCCTCCCTTCAAACAGTTCAAACAAATTTTAAATTGCTTTGACAATCGAAAGTGGTACATCGGCTAAAAGTACCAGGCGTGCATAAATCAAACGTGGTGTTTCGACTTAATCTGAGTCAGCGTTGCGCATGTTTTGTCGACGTGAGCGGCGCCTGCGCGACGCTCTCTTGATACAGAACAGGCCCTTTGTATTTATAGGATCCTGGTATTAAATTATTGTTGCATATATTTTATAATTAATGTTTATCGCGGACCACATTTATTTATTAATAATAAAAAAAAATATTAATAATGAAATGTCGTTGGATTTTGGTCTTGTTTTGGTTAGCCTTAGTTGATCCAATAAGTTCCGATACAAGCACTAGCTTATGATTATTATCTAAATTGTACTAAATGCCAATAGGCAACATATATAAAGATGAAACAATAGTAAGTCCTTCAAATTTATCATGAAGAAGGACATCCAGATAAATCCAGTAACAGGCTTCAAGTACTAAATGAAAGCAAATTAAAAACAGTATAGACGAATTCAACCACACCAAACTATATCTTTCCTCTCCAACCCTTCCTATATTTTAATACAAACAAAACGTGTCAATAGGTTAATAAAACCTATATTTTTATAAACACTTCTTTGTAACGAGACTCCTTTGCGGTTCTAAGAACTATGCTTGTTTATGTTGGCACCATTGATGTGCCGCGGTAGTTTTGAAATACTTATCGCGCGTATTTCTTGTCCGGTAAGTAAAAACTTAACCTTGGCAATGGTCTGACGCGTTTGGCCAAAGACTAAATAATAGTAATTTATATACAACTAACAAACTTGGTAATATTATAAGTGCATCAAAAATATCCCACCTCATTAATTTTCCTAATTGCTTACAGTTAAAGTGTGGTATCTTCTGTTTATGTTTTAGTGCAAAATAGACAGTGCTTACAACAAAAAAAATCAGTCTCCTTACCCCGCGAAACGCGCGCTCAGAAATTAACTGGCCTCGTCAATGTGGATGGCATTACCCATAGTTGTTTTAAGCAACTAAAAAGGCTGGGACGCATCGAACGATTAGCTGTTAACTATGACTAGTTATGAATGCATCAATACTATACAGCTGTAATATACAGTACAGTAGTATACAGTATAGCTGTTGCAAGTAAAAACAATCATAAAAGGTCTATGGCACAAGTTAGTTTTGACAGTGCGTAACAAACACGTAACGCACCGCGTCACGATTAAGACAATAGAAATTGGGATACAGAATATCATTCCGTGCTAATTTCACGAAGAACGTAACCCGAACGTGTTACAAGTATACATTGTCATAAATAAGGCTCTAAGCTCGGCTCCGAAAAAATTTTCCCGGGACAAAAGTACTCAACAGTAATATAGCTTGCTATTAATGAAAAAGAAACATTTTCGGTTCAGAAGTTTGCGAGATTACCGCTTTCAAACAAATAAATTCTTCAGCTTTATATATTAGTATAGATTAAAAACAATTTAGGCATTATTAAAGAATATTACGTTTCTGCATTATATAATCTTTAAAGATTTGTCGATCCAATGATGTTTACTCAACGATTATGAAGTAATTGTTCGATCAGCTAAAACCGTGGGAACGCAGACATGCGCGGGCGTCGTTTTCTCCAGTTTTACTGGTAAGGGAAAATGTAGCAAATACTGTATGCATATTTTTGCGCAGTTGAATGCAGGATTGTAACAATTTACTCCGGAAATTTTATGATAATTTAAAAGAAAATGTTCATTATTCCTTTATTAATTGAGAGCATTTTCTAAGTTAAGAATAGATTATAAAAGAACATCCGCCTTAGAATGTCTCTTCCTGCTGCCAAAAAGTAAAAGGCTACCATGGTTACTAAACTAAAATAAAAGATACGTAAAATCCGTTCAGCAGTTTCGGATATGTGCGCTGTCAAACAGAATTAAAAAATCGCAAATTTGAGTTCTATTACACTCTCTTATTTATTACTTCTCTTTAAATATCCAGAAACATCGAATTTCGATGATTATTTATGTATATAAATAATATATACGCATTCTTACTAAAATAATGACCCATTCCAAAATTGCCAATTTGTGGGAATCGTCAAACAACCAATTTCTGTTTGCGACCTTTTGGTTTATTCTCTTTTTTTTCATGCTATAGGTTTCATTTTTAATTTGTTTAATAAGCTCAATTTTATAGCTTAAAAATGGTAGCAAACGAAAATTAGTTTTCCGACGACTGCCACAAATTATCATTTTTAAATAGGTCATTATTTTATTAAGATTGCGTATAGCCGTAGTCCGTAAACATCAATTGTTTA
The DNA here is from genome assembly GCF_014839805.1 of Manduca sexta. Lineage (NCBI taxonomy): Eukaryota > Metazoa > Arthropoda > Insecta > Lepidoptera > Sphingidae > Manduca > Manduca sexta. The sequence continues at coordinate 10,706,378 of NC_051118.1, forward strand.
TACATTATAACAAAAGGTAATATAAGGGAAGCCACCGCATCCCTTGCCCTTGTACGGGCTCCGTCGCTTCCAATCGGTGGTTTGATGCATCACGCTCGGATGTGAGCCGACGGATGCGCTGCGGTGAGCTATGGGGACGCTATCAAGTCTGCGCGTACCTGCCAACTTTGGATTATTTGAAATATTTTTTTAGAGTATATGATGGTTCTTAGAAAGTATTATATGCCATATTGTAATGCCTATTGGAGAATGATTCGTCAAATAACTTGGAAAATGAATATGACTGTTAATTATTAGTAATTAATATAGGAGTCTGTCAAGCAAGTCAATCAGCAAGTAACTAAATGAGGGTTTAAAATAAACGAAAAATTTATTCTGTTTGCATACAACACACATTCTTGAAATGGAATCGCATTCGTAGACAAATGCTAGTAAAGTATAACATTGTCCCCAATAGGAAAATTTCGAGCTTTCAAATTGCGCATGCTCATTTTATAGCTTTATTATATGAAATATCATTGCTTCAAAGTCCCTATAAAACACCAATAATTGTGAAATTTTGAATAATTATAATTAATAACAGTCTGAAGTCTGGAATTGTGCCCAATAAAAGTCGAAAGCATTGTCCCGCTGTTATAGAGAGGACCTAACATTATCTTTGCTTGCCCCTGAAAAGAGAGGCGTGGTGTATAAACTTATCCCCTTATTCAAAAACGTTATTTATCTAAGGACGGAGCATTGCTGTGATAACAGGTCTGTTTCTCAGCTTTGTTAATCTGATATCCAACTAGATTCAAGTTGCACCTCAATATTAGCCAATCACAACGGCCCTATGTCTACGCACTGCGAAGGCTGCCATGCCGTCAGCACTGAGAAACAGACTTGTTATCACAGCAATGCTCCGTCCTTAGATAAATAACGTTTATGAATAGGGGTTAGTGGTCAGATAATAATGCGAGGTCTTAACTGACCCTATAATGGACACATAATTCCTATAAATAATTCGCAGCACATTCCAGATCAATAAAAATATAGGTTTCTTATGTTGCAATGTAACTTGAACCCGCTGACGTGTCATACTATGACGTCTGTGTAAGTCGTAAATATTATTCCGATGTTTATTGTACACTGACGATTCAGCCTGGCTCTGTTCGGATTTGTTTATAAGTTTCTGAATAAATCCCTCCTATCCGAATTTCGGGCACGGCCAATTTAAACAGAGATCAGCCAAGTACGCAGATTATAGTGCACAAGTGTGTGTGCAAAATACGGGTGCACTCTCTGTTCCTTCACACTCATAGTCCGGTGAGACGGCAATCCGACATGACCGGAGAGATCAGGCGCAGGACCAACGGCTTTACGTGCTTTCCGAGGCACGGGGGTATCACACCGAACAACTTCCTGACTCCGAGCTGCGATTGCGTTATGTTTAAGATGGAAAAAGTCACAATTATTTTAGGCCCGACCGGGGATTCGAACCTAGGACGTCAGGAAATTCAGCTAGGAGGGATTCATAGAGTAACTCTACCGCATCCGTATAAAAATCTTTAAAATAATAATCTCTGGACTGTCTAGATAGTGTAGTTGTACTGCATGCGTACTACGACAGCGCTCTGAGATCCCGAGTTCGAATCCCGGGTCGGGCAAAGTGTTGTTTGGGTTTTTCTGCTCAGTATCAGCCCGGAGTCTGGAATTTGTGCCCGATATGGCGATAGGCTCACTCCCTATCACATCATGGGACGGAACACTCTTGGTGAAAAGTGGGTGCCCTGGTTGCGCCTGTGCAGATCCCTTTGGGGATAAATGCGTGATGTTGTGTATGGGTGTTAATATAATAATACCAGTCCTATATTAGTATATTGCCCACCACTGAAGTGGGCACCGGCTGCCCCTACTACCAAGGTTTAGGCATCAGTCCACCGCGCTGGCTAATTGGCGGCAAACTTGGAATGGATACCTTCGAAATTCTTATTAAGGTTCTGAGGTATGTAGGTAACGATATTTTTCTTAACTTTCAGAGCAAAGTAGATAAAGAGTTTAACAAACTTCGAAAAGTCAGAGGCGTGTGACTCCTGAGCCTACGGACTTCGCACTCCTTCCCATTGTACTAGGCTATAGTGCAATATGTCCACATCTTTTTCCTTGATTTTTTTGTTTTTGCTTATAATGACGAGACGAGCTTTCCGTTCACCTGATGATAAGCGATACAACCGCCCTTAAACAATAGAAACACCATCCAACATCTTGAATTACAAAGTATTGTTTGGTATTCCACTGCGCTCGTCATCCTGAGACGTGAGATGTTAAGTCTTATTATGTCCAGTAGTTACACTGGCTACAATGTTCTTCAAATCGGAACAGAACAGTGACTACACACTGATGATTGGCGGCAGCAATAGACATTACAGTGGTACCTACCCAGGTGGACTCTCACATATGAGAGACTTACCACCAAGTGACTTGTTTTACGTTTGTTAGTCTGACAAAGGTCGCCTTGTACACACCAGACTTGAGTGAGCGCTTAGACGCTCGCAACCCTTCAAAATTAAGCAACCATACTGACACTAGAAACTGAATTAAAATTTAAAATGCTCTGTCAACGCACTTCCAAATTAACTGTGGATAGGATCTTACTATTTTGTCGACAAATTGATTATCAAGTTATTTTGAATTAAATATTTATGTGATAATAGTTTCCAATACATTATTATAATAAGCAAGCCACCAGCAAGTTACGAACCTCGGCTCAGAACGGCCACTGGGGGATAAGACACCAACAATTACCTCATTTCCTATAACATTTTCAACGGCAACGGCATTCAATGATTTCAGCCATCACCAAAACTCCACAAATAAAGCCATCGTAAAAACAACACCTCACTAAACAGCTTAGTTACAATTTTACAACATCGATAAGATCTGAGGGTGAACCACCAACGAGGCGATATAAAACTCAGTATAATTTATTCCCGCGCCGCGCGGTGTGGGGTTACAGCGCGTCGGTGGGCTCTTGGGTCCTCGGATAGGGCATGCGACTTTGTTTTTACCCGATAGAGGAAGAGAGGTTATGATTTTTACATGTGTATGACTGTTAAAGTAAAGTAAGATATGTTTTAAATCTGCCTGGATGGCGATCATCGTACACAAGGTGTTAAATCGGGATCAGCCTGTGTATATCCGGATCCAACAGGCCGGCATAATTGTGACGACTGCTGAGGCGTCGATAGTCGACCCTCTATTGGACCCCACTCCACTTATTATCAGGTGTAGTGGGGTCAATTTGCCGTACTGGTGGCTCTGTCTAAAAAAATCTACATTTTATCAATTCATTATAATTGGGTCCTGTATAACTGTAAAAAAATCTAGTTAGCTGTTTAATACTATGTATATCTCATAAATACTTAATATTAATTCCGAAACAGAAATTTTGAGTTATAGTTATGTTAAAATACTTTAGACAATACTTGAAAATGTATTTTATTGTAACCTGTTTTGGGTGAAATAAAAAAATAAAATAAATAGTAGTTGATATTAGGACCAGACGCTTTCGCTGGGAAAATATCTGTCACATACCAATTCCTGCTAACCCTTATAGTAAAGTGCGAAGATAGCATCAGCAAGGGCGGGGGTGCTAATCAGATCATATGGCGCGTTGCCGGTTCGATTCCCGGTCATTATAATAACACTTGTCGGCTAATGGACTGGATGTTCCTTAGGGAGTAGGGTAGCTGTATATTTAAGAAAATAAATCAGAATTAATATTTTTTTTTAATGAAGATAGATAGCTGTTTTTTTATTTACGACTATCATCCGCTAGGTTAATCTGAGAAATACTTAATTATTTTTTTTTAATTTATCTAGCCGGTTTGGAACAAAGAACCATAATTTATATTGACGTACACACGGGTGTGTTCAAATTGAAAAATTACGGAATTATGTGTAATTTAATTGTTAATTATACACATATTACAAACTTCACCATTAGTAAATGAGTACATTGTCTAACCAGCCAACAACTTAAACAGAGTAACAAATATTTTTCATTGTTTTGAGTTTTTAATAAATCGACGGTCCCTATTTTGGGTTTTTCTACTTAGTAACAACTTACTAGAAACTGAAATGAAATGATATGATTTATTTGAATCTGTAAAGTGTTATACATTATTTTGATTCCGTCAATATTAACTCTGCCACCAGTTCGGAAAGCAGTTTTCACCAGAGAAGAACGGGCAAGAAACTCTGGTGTTGATCTTTTCAATCAGTTTAGAGTAAAGACTACAGTAAATGATAAAGTGAGAAAAGAAAAAAAAAAGTTTTGAGCAGTTCATTTATAGGCTCGTGAAATAAGAAATAAATTATTTTAAATTTTTATATGACTGCATAACCCTCTCAGGAATCATGAAATATCTCTATTATCCTTATAATTATTTCCTCCCAGCTACTACCCAACTCTGATATGGTGATAGACTCGCCCAAGCCCTCCGAGAATGGAATACCAATAGCTGAAAGATGGTGCACCGGTTGCACCTCTGCCTACCCCTTCAAGAACAAAAGGCGTGAGTGTATTAAACCAAAGAGCATTCTATAAACCAAATAATCAGTTACCAACCACAATACCCTTGAGACCATTACTGAGTGTCGTATATCTGATATGATTGGACGCGATAATATCTACCCCTTGCTATGCCATTCACACCTCTAATCACAAGGGAAGGGATTACATATTAGCACTTGTAGAAATTGTTTTTATTTTTAATAGGGGGTGGATCAGGCAAGAGCGTCGCCAGCCGATGGCCTAGGGGGGCACAAGTTGATATAGGGAATGAGAAAGGTATGAATTATAGGTTACTAGCGACCCGCCCCGGCTTCGCACCGGTGCAATGCTGATACTAAATACACTACAGAAAAACTGTGAACGTTACTCGGGTACGGGTATAACATAACAAAATAACAGTATTTCTCCACTATTTAATGGATATTATACATATAAACCTTCCTCTTGAATCACTCTATCTATTAAAAAAAACCGCATCAAATCCGTTGCGTAGTTTTAAAGATTTAAGCATACAAAGGGACATAGGGACAGAGAAAGCGACTTTGTTTTATACTATGTAGTGAAGTCGAGAGAACATGTTCCTTCCCACTTCCCCTTCTCCCGCTTTAATATAGAGAATAACCTAATTGAGCGTACGGATTTTTTTTAATGGAATTGGTGAATTCATTCTAGTTTCGACGTACGGGAATGATCGATCAAGCAAATCAAGTCAAAGACTTAGGCTTTGGTTACTTTACATTTAATATTTTTTTTAGAATCTGTAGGGGGGGGGCAGCTGCCGCATGACCGCGTTACGAGTTTACACTGTCATAGGATATAAGGCCCCTGACCTTACATACAGGCCCCTTAACCTAGGGGCCATCAGTGATACGGCTGATACTGCAGTAGCCAAGCCTCTGTACACAATAGAACTTTTGCCTGGTCATTATCTATCACGAAGACTGCAAGCAGACCGCGGTGGGCAACGGCTTGGTTGTGCTCCTGGCATTGCAAAGTCCATGGGCGATGCTGCTTACCATGAGGCGAACTGCTTGCTTGTTTGCCTACTGAGGTAAGTTGATTACTGGTGGTAGGTTTCTCATATGTGAGAGTCCCCCAAGGTAGGTACCACAGCAATGTCTATTTCTGCCGTCAACCAGTGTATAGCCACTGTTTTGTTTCGGTTTGAAGGACATTGTAGCCAGTGTAACTTCTGGACATGATAAAACATCTCATGTCTCAATATGGCGAGCGCAGTGGACTACCAAACAATACTTTGTATTTCAAGGTGTTGGATGGTGTTTCTATTGTTTATGGGCGGTCGTATCACTTACCATCAGGCGAACGGGAAGCTCGTCTCGTCAATAAAAGTAAAAAAACATAACCCTCCTTACACAGTCGGGTAAAACACAATAACAACTTCATTAAATGATTCGTTCTCCCTCGGGTCATTATTACTATGATTTTCAACACGCGCCCCGTTATGGGATTACAGTAATTGATATTCGGTTCTGTTTGCGGGACTGGACGTATGTTCACGCGTTATCCCCGTGGGGGTGGGTAGCAATATCTATTTCGTAGCAGGTTGGGATTTGTTTAGGAGGAAAAGATATATGCCATATGGTGAAGATTAGATGTTTGTTTATAAGAAGTAATTGCAGACTCCTCTGAACATTGTTGGATGAAATTTAGCACATAAACATTCTTGCATATAGGCAACATTTTACCAGAGTTTGCACACACAGCCCCGCCTATAATATAGGCTATTTTTTCAAAGGAAAAGTAACAGAAAAGGTGTTCCTCATTTCCCGCACGCTGCAAGTAAAACTTAATGGCATAACGTACTAGGAAATACCTTCAAAAAGTACATACATAGTATCACGCTTCTATCCCATAGGGGTAAACAGACTATGAATTTCCTTTATCCAATTCTGGCACACTACTTTGACTTGTTACACTCTTATCAATCTCTTCACGTATTAAAAAAATAACACCACTGATCAAAAGGAAAGCAATATTCGCGATTTCGTATACTTGGACAATATTCAACTAATTTCAGTTTAAAACCCAAACTCCCGAACTAATTTTGAAAAAAATCTTTCATACCAATCTGGAAGTATATTGTTTCAAATAAAAAAACGGAATCTAAATATAAATGACTGAGTTCTAATTTAACAAATATAAAAAAAATACGTGGAATTGATCTCCTCATTTTTTGCAGTCGGTTAAAAAGAAGCATTATATAGCAACAGAGTAATTAATAAAATCGAAAACGTTACATTTCCACCCCATCTACAACTGGCATACAGTCTCATCCGATTATTGCACGAGAATATACATTAGAGTGGACTCGATACTAAATTGGTCGGAGGAAGTGGAAATTGAATTAGTGCAAATAACTTGCGCATGTCTAGGATTGTACAAGACATGTGATGTAAATAAATGATAACATTGACGTATATTCTACAGACACGAACGTCCATATAAACTATTTCTTCAAAATCTGAACTAAAATGGCAACGAAAACGTCACTGTTATAACCTATTTATTCACTTGAACAACAAATAATTTTACTTATTTGACTATTATTTTTACCCAAAACCAGGTTTGCACTTAGACTCGAGTTGTTATATCATGAGCGCCACTCCGTACGCAACCACAAGCCGTCGATATTGACCATACTAAAGTCAGTTTGAATGGATCGCAGTTCAATTCAGTTGAACACAGTGACTGTTCGGAACACCAAATCTAGTACGTAGTACATATACTTAGTCTGGCCATAAATACTGTTACACTTAATTATAAAAAAATATTACATTTGAATTTCGAATCTGTCATTTTTATACGATTGTTCATTGTGTTTTCTCATTTTGGCGCCAATACATTGTAAAATATTTTGCGATATTAAAATGGTGTGGGGTGATAAAGAGAACCGAATCGCTGTGATAGCATTACACAAAGTAGGTATGGAGCCAAATGCAATTTTTTAAAACTCTCCATACACTTGGTATTAGTAAAATGTTTGTGTACCGGGCTATTAATAGGTACAATGAGACCTCCTCTGTTTGTGACAGAAAAGATCTGGCCGTCCACGTAGTGTTCGTACGAAAAAGGTGGTCAAAGCAGTAAGGGAAAGAATTCGAAGAAATCCTGTCCGAAAGCAAAAGATTTTATCTCGGGAAATGAAGATAGCACCTAGAACCATGTCGCGTATTTTAAAAGATGACTTAGGACTTGCAGCCTATAAGAGACGCACTGGCCATTTCTTAACTGATAATTTAAAGAAGAATAGGGTGGTAAAATCGAAACAACTACTGAAGCGGTACGCAAAGGGAGGTCACAGAAAAATTTTGTTTACGGATGAGAAAATTTTTACAATTGAGCAACATTTTAACAAACAAAATGACCGTATTTATGCTCAAAGCTCTAAGGAAGCTTCCCAATTAGTCGACAGAGTGCAACGTGGACATTATCCGACTTCAGTGATGGTTTGGTGGGGTGTTAGCTATGAAGGAGTGACTGAGCCATATTTTTGTGAAAAGGTATCAAAACATCGGCACAAGTGTATCAAGATACCATTCTTGAGAAGGTAGTTAAGCCCCTTAACATCACCATGTTCAATAACCAAGTATGGTCCTTCCAGCAAGACTCGGCGCCGGGTCATAAAGCTCGGTCCACGCAGTCTTGGTTGGAATCGAACGTTTCGGACTTCATCAGAGCTGAAGACTGGCCGTCGTCTAGTCCCGATCTTAATCCGCTGGATTATGATTTGTGGTCAGTTTTAGAGAGTACAGCTTGCTCTAAACGCCATGATAATTTGAGTCCCTAAAACAATCTATACGATTGGCAGTGAAGAATTTTCCCATGGAAAGAGTGCGTGCTTCTATTGATAACTGGCCTCATCGTTTAAAGGACTGTATTGCAGCCAATGGAGACCACTTCGAATAAGCTTTTTATATTTTTAATTGTTTTATATTTATGTATTAAACTGACACACTGTAAAAGTAATAAATGTTATTTGCAGTTAACAATTTTTCTTTTTTCTTTATTACAATATTTATGGCAAGACTAGGTATATTAGTAGTAGAGGAGGCCCGTGCCCAATAGTGGGACAGTATATAATACAGGGCTCATATTATTATATATACATATATATCGATGGATAATAATAATACTACAGAGCAGATAAACGCTGGTTAAACATGTTCGGGAGTGGACACCAGTCCCGAAGTATGAAATTTTCCGAAAGCGAACCCGACACAACTCATAGGTTCTAATAAAGTAAGTTAGTAAACGTTTGTTAACATATTTTTAAGATTTCAAGAAGATAAAGTAATTTTAAAATCTATCTGCGGTGGCTCGTAATTGGCTTATCTATTGTATTCATTCCGTCCTATATTTGTTTTGTTAATGATAACTGTGAGCCACCCAAATATAATAAAATAAAAGTGATCTGCAAATTATTCTAATTATAATTAGATTTTATATAAATTATAAAAGGGAAGCCGGCAGGAACCGGGTTATATGGACCTTTCGTCACTGGTGGAGACCGCGTCTTGGCAGCGTGAGACGCCCTCTGGCCAGATGGCGGGACGACTTGCACAAGAGGGCCGGCAGCGATTGGATGCATAAAGCAGCAGAGCGCGCTCTGTGGCTTACATTGGGAGAGGATTATGTCCAGCAGTGGACTGCAACGGGCTGATGATGATGATAAATAATACTTGTGAGGTTCCCATGCAGTGAAGGAAAGTGTTAGTTCTAAAAATATATTTGAGTATATCTTAAAATAAATGTACGTAACGAGGTAGTGTTTACGAAATCAACATCATCATTATTTCAGCCGGGAAGCGTCCACTGCTGGACATAGGCCTCCCCCATTGAGCGCCACAGGGACCGGTTCTGGGCCGCCCTCATCCATCAGACTCCGGCGACCTTCACCAGGTCGTCGGTCCATCTCGTGGGGGGCCTGGCTACGCTGCGTCTTTCGGTTCGTGGTCGCCAATCCAGAACTTTGTTTACGAAATATTGTTACGAAATTTACTGTCTCAACTGTCGTCTTTTGTTTGTCTCAAAACATTCGTTCTATCAAATAATACGTATATAAAACTAGATAAGAGAAACAATCGTAATAACATTTCGTAAAAACTATTTCGTTGTGTACCTTTATTTAATAATACTCATTTATATTAATGTTGTATTTAGTGACTTAACAATCTAAATCTTTCACTAGTAAGATAAAATTGAAAAGTAATTTATTACGTCAATTCTACAATTGCATCAGATCTATTATACTATATTTCAATCATAAAAACTTTTTTGTCACAGACATTTAAAAATCAATTCTCAAACTTCAAACTGGCATATCAGATATCTTTATAAAAACTTATTTAATTATAAAAAAACATTCAAACTATTAGAACATGATTCAAACATTCTAAATTCGAATGTCCGCCCCGTTTGACAGCTGTCAAAACGGTGTCATGGCGGCGCAAGATGGCGTCCGGTTACCGTCCGTCTCGCGTGCGGCACCGTGAACACAGCAAAATGACTATGAATATCATTTCCGACTCGAAAATAACTATTTAGCGTGTGTCATCATAGGTTTGTTGCGAATTTTGACTGAAAACATGGAACATATTATACTTATAATATCAGTTAAATGGTAAGTCTATTTACGGCGTCGAGCAGCATTTTAATTTTCTTGTGTTCTTGAAGGATATTGTAGACAGCTAATACAGCAGTGCAAAACAATGGGACAGTCCATAAAGGGCTCTGTGGCCAATTCGGGTGGTATTTAATGCTTACCATCAGGCAAGCGGCTCCCTCTTCTCTTCATTCAGTTCTATAAAAAAAATATAAAACAAACGTAAACTATAAATATATAGTCAGTATTATAGACAATAGGTATATAAATCATAACTTGTGGTGTGTAAATAACTATGAAAATCCATAAATAACTAACAAATAATTAAAACTTTTCTGATAATACCAAATCCAGAAAGGAAACTCTCTGTTAAAAGATAATTTATCAATTACAAAATAGCCTGATTGAAATCAATGCCGGTAATACAATACGGCGTCTAATTCTGTATATCCGACGTTGCGAATTGAAAATTTCGAGACAATCGACTGAGTTGATTCGCGATTTCAACATTGATGATTTTAATTTATCTTTGAAAGGTAAACCCATGTCAAAGGATTCCCAGTTTATAGTGATATTTATATTCCAATCGGAACCACTCAACATTATTTTTTCGAAACGAAAAACTCATACATTCATTAGGTATGTTATTTGATTTGGAAATCGCTTACGACTCACGGCATATCGCTCATGTATCATGTATATATGTATAACTAAATAGATATAATTTTAATAATCTTAATATACTCATAAATATCTACTTACAAAAACATTTTTGCAAGTGAGCGGCGATAACCTAGTTGGGTGTGGAACGGACTGTCGAGACGAATGACTGCAGGCTCAAATCCCAAGGGCACAAAGCTCTGACTTTTCTAAAATTATGTGTATATTCTTTGTAAATTATCGCTTGCTTTAACAATGAAGAAAAACATCATGAAGAAATCTGTATACCTGTGAAGTTCTTTATAGGAATTTGGGGGTATGTGAAGTCTACCAATCCGCACTAGGCCAGCGTGGTGGACTAAGGCCTATTCCCTCTCAGTAGTAGAGGAGGCCCGTGCCTAGCAGTAACCCAGTATATAAGACAGGGCTTATATTATTATCATATTAAAAAACGGCTATGGAGATTTAGACATATTACTCACCGTTGACACTTCATTCCATCTAAATAATAATAGGAAATTTGGACTATGGAAGTCGTATCCAAAGTCTCATTTCTAATAACGGGTAACAATATTGCAAGTTGATTAAGTTAACATTGTTAACTCGTATTCCGCTAAAAATTATCACGTATTTACAAACACGCTCGATTTAGATTGGTACTGAGCGTTAAGGTCTAGAAGGATTAACTGCTATAATTACCTAATTCATGACGCTTTCTATACTAAATTTCTTTAAGCTGTAAATTTATATAATAGAATCTTTCTGGATGGGGACTACAAGCAGTGTGGATGCACTGTAATATTCTGGCATAATGCCAGCGCAATTACTGGACATTATGAGACTTTAAATCAATTTCTCAGGATGACGAGTGCAGTGGAGAGCGATGCAGGTTTTAATTCAAAGTTCTGTATGGTGTTACTACTGTTTATGAGCGGTCGTATCGCTACCTTGGCAAGTAGTTTACTCGTCCCAGCTTTGAGACGCAATAAAAAATTTCTCATGTCAGAAAGAAAACATCGTGGGGATACCTGCATACTTGCGAAGTTCTCTAAAGGAATTTCGAGGGTGTGTGAAGTCTACCAATCTGCACTAGGCCAGCGTGATGGACTAAGGCCTAATCCCTCTCAGTAGCAGAGAAGGCCTGTGCCCAGCAGTGGCACAGTGTATAATACAGGGCTGATATTATTATATTATAAACTATTTATTACCCTTCTTCACCTTAACGATCGTAGTAAGTGGCGAACAAAAAGACAAGCGCGCTGTTGTTATTGCATGAAAGCTAATTTGTTGATTTAGCTTGTAATTGGTCGACTATGCGACGTAGGGTTGGCACTAGCGAAATATTTGCAGTATTTTAAGTTGAAATGAATTCTGCGGAAAAATAATTAATTTTATGTGTATTTTGATCTGATTTTGTTGAGTTATAATACAGAAATTATGCGTTAAACAACTTTGTAAATCTGTCTTTATATTTTTAAGTCTGTACTCCATGTTTGATATTTAGTTTAGCTTATGGTTGCATCACTCTTATTGTCATTTATATGTAAAAATCTGCTGTGTAATGCTGTTGTGAAATAAAAAACTTTTTGTAACGCGTTATCAATCTGTATAAATGTTTTTTAATTACAACAAATTTGTTATAGCAGAATAATTTTTGTAAGTTTAAGAATAAAAGAAAATATATTTATTGTAAACGAGATGATGTTTGTGATTCCGACATAATAGATCTAACCCAGAATAAACTACCTACCGTGTTCTTTTCCATAATCTGTAGCCTTATCTTAATCGATAATAATATAGTGCTCGATCCTTGGGACAAATTTCATCCAAATCCATTTAGAAGTATTTGCTTACTTCTAAGAAATATCAACTACCTTTTCAAACTGTTTTATTCGGCTAAAGCTCCACTGCATCTGATGGCAAAAGTAGTTCCAATAATGTCGACTGGGTCTCTTTCCGCATACAAATATGTTACCACTGACAAACTTTCGCACATATAATAGGGAAATAGCCGAATAGTTGCGCCACTTTTAAAAAAATGCTCTGTTATTAAAAATCTGTACTTTTTAATGTTAAATTTAAAGTGTATATTGAAACATTGGTCATCGTTCTTCGTTATTCGCCCTTTTTTTTTAATATAAATTATATTCTTTGCCAAGTGCCAACCCTAAGTCCCGTTATAATGTTTTGCTTCGTTATATTTAGTCTTTAGACACAATAACCGCCGATAGCTTTATTGTTCAACCATTTTAATTTTAAACGAACCTTAACTTGTAACCTTGTTTCAATGTCGTAGTGTCGCTGTCCTGACATCAACCCAGCCGAGTTTGATTCCCGGTTAGGAACTTTTTTATATGATATACATGTGCCGTTTTGGTTTCATTTTCGATATTACGATAATGTACATGTCTGTGAATTTATTATTATTTATTGTTCACTATTAAGATAAAGGAAAATCGCAAACAAACTGATTGTACCACATTTTTTGGGTTTCGCGGAGAATTGTTTTTTTACCCGAATTTTAGGAATTTTATATTGCATTGTATAATTGTATAATGTACGTAGATATTGCCACTGATTTTTGGACTACCACTACCTCTGTCCACCCCGTGACCATGAAAGCCGCAGTCTTCGAACGTCACGAAAAAAATATAGTACATATAAAAAATCCGTTATATAGTTTTAATTCAATTTCGTGGAGAAACTAATTTACCACCGCCTTCCTCGATGTCCTAACGGTCCCCAAACCCTTCAATGAACTGAACCTAGTCTCCCCAGGTCCCTCGACTATTTCACACCACATGTCCCAGTAATGACATCAGCGTCGCTGCAGTTAATTGCAATTAATTGCGCCGGCCGTGCATACGTTATTGAGCTAAAAGTTAATTTATTACATCGCACATTTGCACACGCTCTCGAAGTGTGAACACTATATAGTTATAGAGAATAGGGTACCGGACTCATTTTTGTTCTTTACTATTATCAAATATTTACATAATATAAATTATAACACAGAAGGAATTATTAAAATCCGGTAAAAAATCAACAAGTTATAAGTCTTTGAATTTCGGTGGAAGGGGTAATTAACAAGAAACAGAAAAGAGACGAAATATCCACATGTGACGTCATCAGGAATTACGACGCGTGCGAAAAAAAGAGATGAAGCGATATCCCCACATCGCGCCCACTTCTGCACGTTACAATATTTTAAATATGAATTACTCGCTCATTTTTTAACCAATTGTTATGCAGTTTTCGCGGGAGTGCTTCTTTTTCATATTATTAACCATTACATATAGAATAATGTACAAAATCAAGCATAGGCCGGTCCCCTATTGTGGTTAACTTCTATACGTATTGTATTGAGAACTAGGCGTTGGTCGGAGCTTTGGAGTGAAGGCTCAAGTTCGTAAACAGGTGGGATTCATAATGCCATTTGAAAGATAGCGTCATATATATTAACAAAAAAATTCCAGCGAACTAAAATGACATTAGGGGTTTTCTGCTCAATATCAGCCCGGAGTCTGGAATTTGTTTTATATTGGTTTTTTATTGCTTTGAATGACGGGACGAGCTTGCGTTCGCCTGATGGTAAGCGATATGACCGCCCATAAACAGAAGAAGAAGAAACACCATCCAACACCTTGAATTACAAAGTATTGTTTGGTATTAAGTTAGTACTACTGGTTGAGTTTATTATGTCCAGTAGTTACACTGACTACAATGTCCTTCAAAACGGAACACAACAGTGACTACACACTGCTGCTTGGCGGTAGAAATAGACATTGCGGTGGTACCTACCCAGGCGGACTCTCACATATGAGACCTACCACCAGTAAAAAAGGTTATTTGCTCCCATGGGAAATAATGGACAGACCTGACAATAGTGGGTGGTTACACCTCTGACTTACGTTTGTATATGTTTACAAGAGATCAAGGGTGTCGCCAAGGAGAAGCAGGGAGGGGCAGCTGCTCCCTCCCCCCCGTAGAGGTTCTAAAACTCAAATGAATTCACCAATTCCATGCCTAATATTCCGTACGGTCAATTACGCTCTGCTCTATGTTATTGTTAAAGCGGGAGAGGGAGAGTGAGGGAGGAACATGTGCTCTCGACTTTACCTACAATGTATACTTTAAGCGGTGATAGCCTAGTTGGGTGTGGAATGGACTGCCAAGACGAATGTCCGCAGGTTCAAATCCCAAGGGCACACACCTCTGACTTTTCTAAAATCATGTGTGTATTCTTTGTTAATTTGTCGTTCGCTTTAACGGTGAAGGAAAACATCGTGAAGAAACCTGCACATCTCAGAAGTTCTCTATAGGAATTTCGAAGGTGTGTGAAGTCTACCAATCCGCACTAGGCAAGCGTGGTGGACTAAGGCCTAATCCCTCTCAGTAGTAGAGGAGGCTCGTGCTCAGCAGTGGGCAAGTATATAATACAGGGCTGATATTATTATTATTATACTTTTCTCATTCTCTATATCAACTTGCCCCCCCCCCCCCCCTGGGCCATCGGCTAGCGACGCTCATGCGAATGATACAAGCACACAATTCCGCAATAGGATGAGTAATATTTTCGCTAAGTATTGGTCAACGAGAGTGTGTACCAGGAGACCAGACGCGAGAGGAAACGTAAATAGGTGTGAGACTGAGACCTTCCGGCCCGACGGACTAATGGCTTGGAGGAGGCGCGAGTGATAGGCGCAGGCGGGCGTCACACGGTTGTGGAGTAAGAGCGATTTATTTTGAGTTGATGGCTGTGAATTGTAAAACACAATATCGTCGTTTAATAACTTTCATAGACGCGGAATCGGCTGCAAGTTGTGAGGGCGTTCAATGAAAGACATATCTTGGTTCTAAATCCAGAAAATATTTGAAGTATGATTTAACCCCAAAATTTTACGGTTGCTTACTAATAACATTGCATAATACTGTAAGAGTGATACGGGGCCCCTCTTGGCCCATACCTACATTAAACTAAGCGGGTGCCAAAAGTTCGCACTGCCCTGAAGGGCTCACAACAAATTTTCATATAGGGTCCTTCTATGGAAAACTACACCACTGTTACCAATGTTGTTATCTTTTAGAATTCCCTCAGAGATCAATTAAATATCTCCCCCAAATACTGAAACAAAAAATGTATAGCATCAATTTATAGGTTATGAAGTCACGCGCATTTTTTCTCAAATATTCTACGCTACATGGCGCCAGGAGGGAGGTGTAAGGTTGAATGTGCACCCCCCTGGCCGGAAAAAATGACAATAAAAATAACGGAATGACAATGTGAACCATCGACCACAGAGGTTTTTATAATGGTCATCACATAACCGTGCGATTTTCATAGAAAAAAAAAAATGTTATGATGTTATGTAGTACTTGCTATACTGCCGTGCTAAGCGTAAAAGCGGTATGTCAGGGAAACCTTATTTCGAGATAATCGCAGTTTTGTAAATACAGTTTTATAGTTTTAGTAAAAATGAGATAGAGACACTTTTTTAAGGTTTATTTCAACAAGTTCTAAACAAGATACCGATATTTAGGTAAGTTCATTGGATAGGTATTTCTTTAAACTACAACATAAAAATCAAGATTTTAATTTTATTTAGATACCGCTTTTGAACTTAGCATGGCAGTATAGTGTCTAGATGCAAAAAAATAATCTTCATGGCGCCCTACGCTATCACCTATAACTCAAACCGAACTGTTGGAATTAATCGCTCCGGCCAACTGATGAGACGACTAGACGAGCCGTCAGACGATCACGTGCAATGCAAATGAAAACGGCCTCAAATGTGTTTAATTTAAACTAATGTTAAGCCAGTTTAGTTGAACGTATCGCTAACTGCATTCGTCCTAATTCTATTCGAAATACAATAGCGTAGGCAGTTAGTATCGGACAGATATTTAGCATTGGAATAGTCTCAAAATTTGATCTAAATTGGATTTGGTAATTAACTTAGAGTTAACATGTTATCTATGAATTCACTAGCTTTTGAAAAAGTTTTTCCGGGATAAAAGTCCCGTTATGTATTTTCCCGGGATAGAAAGTAGCCTATATCCTTCCCAGGGATTTAAACTATCTCCGTACCAAATTTCATCGAAATATGTTCAGTGGTTCAGCCGTGAAAGGGTAACAGACAGAGTTACGTCTATGAAGTATGTCTCAGGATGGAGCGCAGTCAAATACCAAACAATATTTATTAATTCAAGGTGTTGGATAGTGTAGGCTGTTTATGGGCGGTCGTATCGCTTATTATCAGGCGAACGGCAAACTAATCTCGTCATTCAAAGGAAAAAAATATTTATAGGCGCATATATAGTATTAGTATGGAATATACAATATCGTTCAGTTATCTCTATCGTTACGCACATGAAGTTCACTACTAAACATAGGATTCTTCTAGATGAAACTGTCTAGCGGCCTGCATCCAGCCTCTTCCTGCGACCTTGATAAATTTCAGTTCACCTTGCAGGTTGACGTTCAATGATATTCATTACCTTACTTCTTATAAATAGCCCTTTTCACAAGTTTCAAGTAAATTTATTTGAGAGTTATCATAGATAGTCCTCGATCATGCTTCAAAAGGAACTCTTGTAGGATCTCATTTTATTTTCCTGTCTATCTATCCGTCTGTCTGTCTGTCCGTCTGTCCGTCTGTTCGTCCATCTGTCAAGACTCTTTTTCTCAGCAACGCGTCGAACTGTACAGTTGAAATTTATATCAATACTTAGGTCTATGGTCTCTTTCAGTTGTAAAAATCAAACTTATTTGAATATGTAACTGCAAGTTATGCCATTGACCTTTATGCTATAACAATTGACGCCATTTTTTCACTCTCTCCTGGCAAACAATAGACGAATATAATTTTATTCACGCCTGTCTGTTTGTTAGTCGCATTGTGTCTAGTGACAAGTTATTGCGTGCTGTATAATAAACATTTATATCAAAATACATGGTGTACTAAAAAACTAAGCTATTTTTTTTACAAAGAAACGCAACGACTGAGCTACAATTGAAGAGTTTGGTGAATTTTAAAGTAAGTTTTATGTTAACTTCCTTTAAAGATTGTATGGAAGAACGATAAAAAACAAGAAGTTTATCTACAGGTTATAATTTAACTTTTATGATCATTTTTTTTTATTTAACCATTTTTGCATGTTATCACGTCATGGGACGGAACACGCAAGGCGAAAAGTGAACGTCTTAGTTGTACCTCTCGCTCTCACGACGAACTTAGATAAAAAAGTTGTATTTAGATTACAGTTTTTTCATAATAAAAATTGCTTTAAAAAAATATGTTATTTAAATCACATCATTTTCACAATGTTTTTTATCAAAAATAGAATTTTTTCCAAAAAAATCGTATTTAAGAACACGCTGTAGAATGTCATTTTTAATAGCCGCAACTAATCGTAGTTTTTAATCTGACACTTAACCAAAACGTGCTAATTGAGTGCGGACGCGTAAGCTAATTGTCTCGTCTGATGTATGGGCTGGGGAATTGGACAACTGTTCCTAATGTGGGCCATTTATGGCCGTTCTACACATTGGCCAATATGTGTGAATATATGCTGCCGTAAGCTCAAAAGCGATATCTCAAAAAAAAACAAAATGTCGATTTTTATGTCGTCAGATAGCTTACAGAAATACCCATCCAATGAATTTACTTAAATAACGGTATATATTAGAACTTGTTAAAAAAAACGTAAAAAGAGTTTCTCTATCCCAGTTTACAAACAAAACTATATTTACAAAACTTCGATTATCTCAAAATAAGGTTTCCTGATACAGCTTTTGCGTTGAGCACGGCAGTATGGGCCAGCGCTTGGCTATCGTGTGGACGCAATAGCCAACATTCTTCGATATTTGTTTAAAGATAAAGCGGATCTCGCCGCCAAGTGACATGATATTCCCCTTCTTCATGTTCGCCACACGTTTGACGGCAGCCATTGGCATATAATATAGCCAACGTGTAGAGTTACTAAAGAGTATGTGAATTCATATTTGGCGAAGGAAATAGTAGTTATTCGTATAGCCATAGTGACTATAGCTTTTTGTATTATAACAAGACTTTACGAAGAAAATTTTCATATATTTAGGAGTTCATGTTTTCCCCAAACTGCCGATATAAAGTTTAAAATTCATGTCTTGTTTTTAAAATATTTTTTCTGTTAACTTTGAACTCCCAAAGCTGATGTCAGTCCAAAGATAGTGAAGATAGCTGCTGAGATGAATATCCCAAGAGATTGTACGCACCTTTATGTTAAATAGCTTTTTTTTCATACTTTTTTAGATTCGTTCTTTTTAATGAGGGTTCATATGTAATGCCTGAGAATTCTCCATAAAATTAAAGGATGAATTCTTGCAAATTTAATATCAGATTGCCTTAGTTGAATTTGGGGGTAAGAAAGCGGTTCGATTTTTAAATAACTTACTATAGCTTGTAGTTGAAGACAGCTATTTTATCTCTTTCCAGAATAACAAACTAATCCCGAAGATATAAGATAATTAATAGAAAACGCAGTCTCCCAAATTGTGTATAATTTGTCTAAAAATAGTGAGGGCACGCGCCGCGGCAGCCGACATTATCGGCGCGGCTCGAATGTCAAATTACGCGCCGGTGTCGGATGGCGGGCGCCCTCGCCGTTGCCATGGCGACGCACAGGTGTACTATCGATCTCTGAGCTCTTATGTGCGCCTGGTAGTTTTGGTTACATTATTATAATTTGGAAACCTTTTCAGAACATAACAAAAAACAAAAAACAGTTCTTTGGTTTAGTTATGATGCATTTAAGACCTGTAATATTATTTATTATCATAATATGATCATAAGGAGGCTCTGGTCTGATACCAAACGTTTTAAATTTTCTTAACATTTTTCTAAATTAAATAATTTGCAGCCGGCGTTATCTCATATTTTACGGACTTGTAACAATGTTAAAGAAATACTCTATGAGATGTTCAACCAGGAAATCAATGTGAGCTTTGGACCATGACAAATAATTAACATTGTTCAAGTCATAATAAGAATTTTAGTGAATTATTACACACATCTTTAATTCCCGAAGATGGAGGAAGAAACGCAACTGGTGCACCCATTTTCCGCCGTGCATATTCCGTCCCAGGATGTGAATGGGGCGAGCTCTTTTTTTTTGTTTTGAATGACGAGGCGAACATGCCGTTCGCCTGATGGTAAGCGTTACGACCACCCATAAACAGTAGAAACATCATCCAACACCTTGAATTACAAATTATTGTTTGGTATTCCACCAAGCTCACCATCCTGAGACGTGAGATGTTAAGTCTCATTATGTCCAGTACTTACACTGGCTACAATATCCTTCAAACTGGAACACAACAGTGACTACACACTGCTGCTTAGCGGCAGAAATAGACATTGCGGTGGAACCTACCCAGGCGGAATCTCACATATGAGAGACCTACCACCAGTCGCTCATCACCATATCGGGCACGAATTCCAGAGTCTGATGCTGAATAAAAAAAAACAATATAGCAAAATAAGTAAGTATTTCAATATTAACAAATCCCAGCACCCCTATGTCTACGCACTATGAAGTCTGTCATGTAAGTACTGAGAAACAGACTTATTATCACACCATTGCTTCGTACTTAGTTAAGTGGCGTTTCTGAATACGGGTCCATATCCACTTATAGGAACATCCTTTTTGTTGTTATGACTCTTCTTCATATACAAAATTGTGCCACCAAAGTTGCCCGTTCATGGCTTGGAATACAATACTTCGAAGTCCAAGGAGACGATATATCTACATAAACGATATTAAACATCAAAGAACGCTAGTTGGTTAAAAACCAGTTGGATATAAACAACCGGTTCTGATATTAATGATCTTGTAATGTACTAACCTCGGCATAGAATAAGATTTAATATTTTTTTGTAAACAAAGCTATGACAAATTAAAATTGTTATGAATTCTGCATAAAATATGGATAGAACGTGTAATAAATGTTATGGAGATCATGCGTCAGATTGGTGATTTTACTGGTGGTAGGTCCCTCATATGTGAAAGTCCGCCTGGGTAGACACCACTGCAATATAAATATTAATCTTAGTTTTAAAACAATGTTTCTCAGTAAGTGAATTATGAATACAATTCTTAATGAGAAATAAAGCTCTTCTTAAACCTTGTATCTAATTCTTCCGCCAAGCAGCAGTGTGTAGTCACTGTTGTGTTCCGATATGAAGAACATTGTAGCCAATGTGCATTTATCTTGTTACTATTTGAAAAGAACATGACTAACGAAATTAAACCAGAATTATCAATAACGTCACGATTTGATAAGTTCGAAATGATTCGGAAATAGTAAAAATATGACTTAATAATGAAAACAATAAAATGTATGCTTTCGCTCTCGACTTTATCTGCGTTGGTAAATTTTAATAATAATTTTACTTTTTACTAGCTTTTATTTAATTGCAATGTTTCGTATCCTTAGAATTAAAGTGACTTTTACTAGTAGTCGTCTCTCATATGTGAGAGTCCCCCTAAGTAGGTACCACCACAATGTCTATTTCTGCCGCCAAGCAACATCGTGAAGTCACTGTAGTGTTCCGGTTTGAAGGACATTGTAGACAGTCTAACTACTGGACATAATAAGACTGAACTTCTCATGTCTCAGGATGGAGCAACAAACAATACTTTATAATTCAAAATGTTGGATGGTATTTCTACTGTTTATGGTCGTATTGCTTACCATCAGGCCAACGGCAAGCTCGTCTCATCATTCAAAGAAATCTCATCTACATCGCACTTAAAGGCAAAATTAAGTTGCATCTAATACGACCCTTAGTTACTAACTAGTACACAAAAACATATTGTTCATCCTTAACTGAATGTAATGAGGACAAACAAACATTTATATAAGTAGCGATAAATGTGTGATAATTGGCTTATCAATGTGATAGTAACTAGAAACTGTACACTAAGGTTTATTCCTGAATCATTATCAATATCGTAAACCTTATCAAACATTTTCGTAACATAAAACGTGTTCGAGCTTTGTTCACAAAAAAAACACTCTTAATGGAATGGAATTAAAATCCCATAGTATAATTCTTGGATAAAGAAGTAAATCCAGGACAATCTGTGTGCCAATGTTCATTCAAATAATTCTAGTAGTTTTGAAACCTTAAAAAAAATCGCATACCTACGCATGATTACTAGTCATCATTAGGCTATTGTTAATTCACAAAAATTACGAATTGGACCCGTCATATTAAACCACAGACCACATAGAACCCCTAATAAATTAAAAAGGACAACAGTGCTTAAATAACATCTTATACTTTGAATTACACTGCGTAGTATGAGTTTCCACTGAGTTCGTCATCCTAACACTTAAGATGTAGAGTTTTCTAGGGCCTCTCCCTGAAAAAACGACTTCGAGCAATTCTTTCCATACTTATCCGTGTGGTGCGCGCGTTACGGGCAGGAATATGTAAAGCTTCTTTAAAATATTAGAAAAACTGATCTACCAAAGTATTGCTGGTTATAAATTAAAATGACATATACCTTAAGAGAAGATGCACGGAATCCAGAATTTCAGTAGCAGTTTCATTATGATATTAATAAAACATCCATATAATAATATCCATATTATAAAATTTTAAACAACCAACGTTTTTTTCTATTATTATTATCAAATCCGAATATCTCTGAAATACTAAGGTTACCGCGCCGTTTTACATGGGATATTACCTTAAGGCGTATGCAAAATAAATAAATTTACCATTAACCTATACAGTCAGTAATAAAACTAATATAACACAAGTGTCTCATCTACAACTTAATCTTTGACTAATAATTTCTTATCACAGTTATCGTGCCGACCCACTCGCATGATCTAATCAATATGCAGTAGTAGCGGAAACACCACGCGTATAACCTCTTAAAATTAAAATGTTATAGTGAATTAATTTGGATTGTCTATTTTTGTAAGTACAGCTACTTTATTCTTCACGGTTTCGCGCGTCTTACGTTTAGCAAGCAAGGTGTGAGTAGTCATTTTTAAATTCGGCTTGAGATTGTTTAGTTTTATAATCTAGGTTGGCGGGTCTTGAAGACAAAATTAGGAAAACAGAGTTATAATATGATTGACAAGGAAATGTAGAACAGCTATCAAGGGGGGTTCGAGAAAAAAGGAAGGACTAAACAGTATATTAAATAAAAACGGAATATAGAGGTCCGGTGCAGTATTACTAACTAATCAGCTATCACTTGATGAATTTCGCCCCAAGTTTGTAAATTTTATAAGGCAATGGAAGAATTTTATAGGTCAATTAAATAGTTTGCAAAAACCAAAGAAATTTTCATTTAGTTCTTAATAGCTTCATAGGAGTCTTTGGTCAACTATGCTCTAGATTGCATATGTTAAACACGCTAAAATATGGTCTGTCTAGCCTTGTTCATCAAAAGATAAACTATTGTTGGACGTTGTATTTGGATTACTATATCTACCGCCAATCACCAGTGTACTGTTGTGTTCCGGTTTGAAGGACATCATAGCCAGCATGATTACTAGATATTATGAGATTTAACATCTATGTCTCCGGATGACGAGCGTAGTGGAGTGCCGTGCAATGTTTGAGTTCTTTATGGTGTTGCTACTGTTTATGGGCGGTCGTATTAATTATCATTAGACGATGGGCAAGCTCGTCACGTTATTCAATAACATCATGAGGTGTACTTTGGTGTACTAGAAGATAATGCATGTAAAGACATAGATATCTTTAGCATTACCATGTCTACATTCAACAGTCTATTGCTGTATCACTTTAAAGATAACCATGCAAATTAATATTAACACAAGAAATAATAATAATAATTTAAAAAAATAACAAAAATAATAATAATCTTTTTAATTCAAAATTTACTAATATCATGTAAGTTATGATGCATGCTGTAGTTTACTGTAAGTAGAGAAACATAGCTATCTTCTGCCGTAATACTACTATATGTGAAAATAGTGTAATGTGTGTTCTCTGTTGTAAACTCTCAAAATAAATAAAGTGGTTTTTCGGTGTTTGTAACATAACATTACATTCACTACTACTACTAGCCCTGTATTATATACTGTCCCACTAGGCACGGGCCTCCCCTACTACTGAGAGGGATTAGTCAGATTAGATTAGTGATTTAGTCCACTACGCTAGCTTACGTATTAGTAGACTTCGCATGATGGTCACCATCACGGTTGTTAGTAATCAGTGGCAACTCCATCAAACCCTTATATTTGACGGGCAAGGTGACTCATTACACCTGGTGGTAAATGGAGCGGGCTGGATACTGTCTTTTGACGAGAGATGATTACCTCTGGACACAATTACGCCGGTCTGTTTGATTGTACACAGGCTGATACCTGGAAAGCTAATCACGTGCGCCACTATGGCGGGTAAATATTGTATTAGATATTACAGTATGGTACCACTTCGCCCGTCACCTTGTTTTATACGTAGACATAGTCTCTTAATTCAAAATGCCTTCTAACAGTGGCGAAGAGTAGAATTTTTCAAAAGGTAACCCGATCCAAAAGAAAGCCTCAGTTTACATATTGTGGCTTATTATAGGAAAGCAAAAATTAAGACAAACCTAAATTATCCTAAAAGGAAAGCCGGTAGGTATCGAGGTGTATGGACGCTTCGTCACTGCCTTCTAATAAAGATTATTGGGCGTTGGTTAGGGATGGTGATCATTATGAAGCAAGACGCTACAAGATAATCATTATGGAGCAAGACTGGCCTGTGGCTATCAGCTGAACTCATGATAATCTTTGTCAAAACATCGGTTTATAAACATACAAAGTACAGTCAGCCTCAAAAGCTGAACAACTTCAAATCGTAAATCATTTATTTTGCAGAGGAAACGCGTGGAAAAATGTTCTCATACAAATATCTTAGTAAACAGCATCTCCAAGGCTTTAATAAATATAAGGTAATTATTGTGTATTTGTTATATAAGCAGTTATTGACTAACGTTTATTTTGTTTTCGGAGTTATGATGTGGAGTATAGGAACTCTGAAGTTCCGGATTCGAATCCCGGGTCGGGCAAAGTGATTTTTTCTGGTCATATGTATGAGATAAAGTACGCCAGTCTCGTTTGTTATTTGCATATCTACAACATCGATAAAATGTTTTTTTTTTGTTTGATTTACTCCTTAAGGAGAAGGCAAAAGACTCTCAGCTATACAGCCTAGTCTCTCTTTTCTTTTATACGTCTTCTTTATTACAATTTAAAGGCCGGAGCCATGTTTCTAATATCGATAAAAGGTATAATTGTGTTTATATGAGTAACTTTTTTTTCAGTACAGCGCTATAGATACAAGTCCTTTGAGCAATTATGTTATGCACCCAACATGGAATTTTATCACAAAGGTGAGTCCCGAAGCCTAATCTTCTTAAAATTCAAATTCAAAATTTTTATTCATGATATCGGGTAAATAGGTACATTGGTCTTAAGTAATAACGATAGAGTTCGCCGACATCTGTTTTTGTAGCATATATGTGTTTGGAAAAAAGATGCTTAGATCTAGACTAGAATTTAAGTAATAAGTTTAAAGCAAATACGTAACCTTTGACAGAACAAATAAAATATATATGAATAGTTACCCATGCATAATTGATGGTGATTCCCCATATGCATCCACCCTATAGCAACTATTATACACAACGATAAATCCACCATGTTGGGCCAAGTAGGTGTGTTACATTCCGGGAATAGCCTGTACATAAATCTTTGGAAAGGTCTGCATTATTGTATCAACTGGAATGATCATCTATCGTCAGCCTGCTTAGAATCCATTTCACGTACCATCCATAATAATAAGGTTCCAACTGGCCGGCATAAATTTGTCGACTGCCGAGGAATAATCATCTTTCATCAGGCGATATTCTATTGGACCCCACTTTACTTACCATCAGTGCAGTATGGTCACTTTCCTGTGCAAGGATAAAGAAAAAACCATCAGGCACAATCCTACTTACAGCCATTTTCAACAAACGATCCCAATCTTAATCTTCGATCCAAACCCGCGGATAAACCCATCCAAATTCATACGTAAGGTCAAAAAATTTGTTCCGATTGATCTATTTTCGCAATGGATAGAAAAAAGAAATTGAGATCGTTTATAGCCAACGTTAGTTTTGCTCTTATTAAAACATATATATACATCACATAAAACCAGCAACGTCTCAGTGCTCATCTCATTTAAAACCTATTTATACTTATTTATAATGGATCTTTAACTAAAATTTATCTTTCAGTTCATACCAAAATGGATAGCTCCGAACGTAATAACTTTTGCCGGATTTCTCTGCATGGTAGCAGCAGTAGTGTTACTCACGGTATATGATTACGACTGGCGAGCGTCGGTGAGGTGGACAGAGAGGCAGACAGAGTACGGCATACCAGGCTGGGCGTTTACCACTTGTGGAGTATTGATATTTTTAGCGTATAATTTGGGTGAGTAGGTTTGGTTTGAGTTATTGTCGGGTGTAGTCTATGAGAAGATTCAGGGTTCAATTTAAGTTGAGTAGAAAAACCAATATCAATTTACTTCCTTTGCATCAAATCCGAAATCTTAACATAACTTTACTCGATTCTATCAAAACCGAGACCTCAATACCTCGAACAGGCCGGCATAATTGTCTCGACTGACGAGGGATAGTCATCTTTTGTCAGTCACTACAATCCGGACATAACTGCACTTACCATCAGATCCAGATACTTTCCCGCCTTCATACCAGTCATGGCAACTCCTATAAGCTAAGAGCAGCAGTAAGCCTTTTGAGCGGTGAAGTCTCTGGGAACAACAATCTGTCTTTACCCTGAAACGAAATTAAAATAGAGAGATAGGAAAGATTTGGAAATATTTATTGTCCACTTCCCTCCATAGCAAAAAAGTAGGCAAAATAATGGACTAGGCATTTTAATTTAGGCTCAAGTATAGGGACGTTTGAAACTAAAAAAGCCAGTAAAACACCACGGATAAAAATTAAATTATAGGGTTCTATCATATGCAGGGGACTTTGTTTTTTCTGAAGATGGAAACATGGTATATCACATGTAGGGGAGTAATAATATGAGCCCTGTATTATGTACTGTCCCACTGTTGGGCACGGGCCTCCTCTACTACTGAGAGGGAATAGACCTTAGTCCACCACGCTGACCTAGTTTGGCTTGGCAGACTTCACACACCCTCGAAAACTAATACAAAATTTCTCAGGTATGCAGGTTGCTCAAGATGTTTTAGGGGAGTTTAGTTTTTGGGTGTTGTGTAGTTTGTTTTGTCGGAATAAACGAAGCATGGTAGTGTTGCCGTAATGCGTTTCGATATAGTCAAGACTTTTTCAGATGGCCTCGACGGCAAGCAAGCCCGCAGGCTTGGAGTGTCAGGTCCTTTGGGCGAGCTGTTCGATCACGGGCTGGACTCGTACATCGTGTTCCTCATCCCGTACGCTGTTATATCCATCTTTGGAAGAGATCCTGTGTACTCCGTGGTTTGTTTTAGGTATGGATTTTGTGATCGCGGTTCTGAAATTTCGCCTACGCTCAAATGTTTATAGTTCTCCTGCATAAAATAATGATAAATTTGTTTTAACAAAGTTCCCTAATTGTGAAAATTGGATCAAATGCTCATTGTAGAAATACCAAAATCGCGACGAACAATCCAGACATAATTTTAAATTCATTCACTTATGATCTGTAGGGACCATGAAAACCCACAAAACTAGAAAAATCATGGATGCGGTTATCTTTTAAGGAAAAAATAATAATAAATTAAACCGCCTTCAAAAACAATAAAAATAATTTAACATTACCCATATACTGCTTATTTTGGAGTAGGTGCATTGAATGTTTCGGGTCTCTCAAAAATTCACTGACCTTAGGCAACATTACTTGACAATAAATCAAGAAAAAGCCTTAGAGACATAAGTAAAAATATCTCACCTGTATGTCCATTTGCAGAGGGTTCCTAATGGTGATGAGCATAGTGATCAACTTCTACATCAGCCACTGGGAGAAGTACAACACCGGCACCCTCTACCTTCCCTGGGGATACGACATTAGCATGTGGGTAAGAGAATTATATAAATTGATTATGCATATTGATTCCTTCCTAGCCAAATTTCAGCCACGGCGGACCATCTAAACGGAAATAAGTTACAATGTATTTTTTCCATCTTAAAAATTACTCAGTCGCACGGAGTCAGGAAGGTGGCGGTGTGATACCCACGTGCCTCGGAAAGCACTTAAAGCCGTTGGTCCTGCCCGATCTCTCTCCAGTCATGTCGCTTGCCGTCTCACCGGAATATGAGAGTGAAGGAACAAAGAGTGCACCTGTATATTACACACACACTTATTCGTTAAAATATTTCCTACGTACTTGACCCGAATTATCACGCGTACAAAATAAATACGATTCGATTCCTCGCTTCAATTCTGCTCAAAGCAACGTCTTAGAAAGTATATTTGCAGGTAACATCGATGATCTTCATCATCGCCGGTGTCTACGGCCCCGATGCCTTCAAGTTCTACTTGTTCGGAGACGTGACCTTCGCAGTATCTTTCGAGACCCTGGCCCACTGCATTGGACTCTTCACTACACTTCCTGTCGCTGTTTATAATGTTTATTTGTGAGGTTCAAATATTTACTTTATGGAATAACTTCTAGAATGTTCTAGAATTGCTATCAAACTACTTATAAATTTATATTTATAGCTCTAAGTTAGTTACTAACTGTTGCATATTGGCACAAAATAGAGGCAAAAAGTAAAAGAAAAATAGTTTTCATACAATTATTATTCAACTGACAGTCGCTTGAACAAATAGTTGCACTCAAGAATCAGTTACTTGAGAGCTTCTTCAACCAAATTCCTAGACTTCAATTTTGAATATTTAACAGCCAAAAAACGAACAATTTCGTGAAAACCCTAATTATAAAAAACCTAGCATAATTTTCAAATAACCCTATTACTATTATCAATACTAATATGTAAAGCTGAAATATTAGCTTGCTTGTTTGTTTGAGCTTTCTAATCTCAGGAACTACTTATCAGATTTCTTTTTTTCATTAATATGATGCTATATTAATCCTGAGTGCTATAGGCTACTTTTTACCTCGAAAATATTTTTTCACTAGTTAGTCGAGCCTAATTTGATGATAAACAATCTGCTATATAAATAGTTCCTGATAACATTATCGGTAATAATCTATCAGAAATTCGTGACAACTTTTTTTAGATCCCGAAAAAATAGAACTGGCAAGAAACATACACTGATGGGTGCTTTGAAGCCAATATGGTCTTTACTGACCATCATCGTCATCATGATGACGTGGGGCCTTAAATCGCATAACGATATTGTGGAATATGATCCGAGAGCCTTTATTGCCTTGTTTGGAACGTTATTTAGCAATATTGCTGTAAGTATAAGTCTATAGTATTTAGGACTATGATATCAGCAGAAACTATTTCGTTATTTATTATTAAAGAAATTAGTAGAACTCAATGAAAGTATACGAATACTGCAAACAAATAGTTTATTGTAGTAAAGAAGTGCACTACTGAGAATCAAATCTTTGTCTTTACCAGCCGCCATTACTGACATATTTGACATAAAAGAACAAATATGTCATAAAAATATAATTTCTTTTTTTGACAATTAAAGAGTATTTATTTATTTATTTTTATTTATTTATTTATTTGACTAGCCAACAATTGTTGACACCAATACAATTTTCAAACGAAAACAATCAATATGAGTATTGGTGTATATCCTCGGCATATATGTACTACGTTATAGATTTGGTGTTCCGAACAATTATTGTGTTCAACTGAATTGAACTGCAATCCATTCAAACTGATTTTACTATGGTGTCAATATTGACGCATTTGGTTGTGTACGGAGTGGTGCTCATAATACAAAAACGCGAGTCTAAGTGCAAACCTGGATGTAAATAAAAATATTAGTGAAATAAGTAAAATTATTTGTTGTTCAAGTGAATAAATAGGTTATAACAGTGACGTTTTGGTTGCCATTTTTGTTCAGATTTTGAACAAATATTTTATATGGATGTTCGTGTCTATAGAATATATGTCAATGGTGTATATATGTATATAAATTTGAAGCAGCTATAACATGAATTTAAATCTCATACTAAAATTTTCAAATAAGAAGCCCTCGCGCACGTAACGCTTTTGTCAAAGATCAATTACTAACTCTTAATTCCTTGCAGAGCCGTCTCATGATAGCTGGTATGTGCCACCAGAAATGTGATACTCTACACTGGTTCACGTGGCCTCTTCTGGCAGGAGTGGGGCTATCTCTCTACCTACCCTCTGTGGAGAGGACTGTGCTATACACCCTCTTTATTTTGAGTGTGTTGGCGCACGTGCATTATGGCGTTTGTGTGGTGAGTATATTACGGTTCCTTAACTAAGTGGAGTTGACAGAACTGTATGTGCAGTCAGCCACAAAAATAGCTGAACAAATGCAAAATTGCAAATCGCTTTTAAACTTTAATCCTAATTGCACCTCTATATACCATGGTAGAGAGGTGAGGTGTGTTTTTACTTTTGTTTCAAAATGGAAAGAATTTTTTAAAATTATATTACAGACAAAAAGTCATATAGTACGGAACCAGCAGTGGACTACAAAAATTGCCTGACCATTTCATGTTGTAGCCAATGTAATAAATCGGACCTTTTTAAATAATAACTCTAAAATAATAATTGAAGTAAAACTATTTTCCGGATTTTATCGCGGTGTTTTATACTATAATTTTCTCCTGACGTTCAGAAGCCTTTCTAGCTTTCATGGTCACATGGGGACTGAGGTGTTGGTCGAAGGAAAAGTCAGTTGCAATATGTACCTAAATTTAATTCTTTTAACATTTTTTTGCTGCTGACGGTCTGATCTACGCAGAATGAGCTCACAGTGTATTGAAGTAAAAAAATAGTTTTATTTCAATGTCTAACATTCGCGTAAACATAAGAAATCGGTATTTAAATTGATTTTTTTTCAGGTTCGACAAATCTGCGATCACTTTAGAATAAGCTGCTTTACTGTGCCGAAAAATAAACTTAAGTAATTATCGCATGTATTTTTATAAAAAAATGTTTGATATTAAATTTTTTTATAAATATGTTTTTTACTCATTTTCTTCTATTTATTTACTGAATTAACTATACATACACGACAAAGTAACCCCACTGCACCTGAGTGGGGTTCAATAGAGTCGACTGACGAGAGATGATTACCCCTCGGCAGTCGACACAATTATGCCGGCCTGTTGGAACCGGATATACACAGGCTGATCCCTTAACGCGACACACTGGGCCACTATTTCGGGTTTCAACACCTTATTTACGGTGTTAGCCATCCGGGCGGATATTAAATATATTCTACCACCAGCAATTGAAGGTTGCCTTTATTTCTATAACAGAATTGAGTAAGTGGCCCAAAAGACTATGTAGGTGGTCACTACTGTCCATGAACTCCTTCAAGACCAGAGTGATGGTGCTGACTTCTTTAAGCGCAAGTAGTTCATATGATGGTAACTCAATTTATTATTTCCCGTAAACCCAGACAAAAATTGTAGTCATATGTTTCTGACCGTAAGGCGCAAGATTTTATCAAGTTATCAAACTTGTTGAAGCAATTATCAGTTAATAATAAAATTATTCTCGACAAGTTAACAGAGTTTGCGCGACACTTTAAATAAGAGAAATAAAGATTACGCAGCAAACTTCATATTGGTCTTTTGGTAATTTTATTGACCATATAAAACGAGCCATTCTCATCCCTTTCAAATCAAATTAATTTATTTTGCTTTCATAAAGGAACGTGGATTAAATGGAAGATTATTTTGCAATACCAATAATAGAATGAAAATAATTATAATAGTCTAGTTCTAATAAAGATCGAATTGGACTGTCTCGGTAACGTTCATATCATGCTGTACAAAGTGATATGAGAAACAATCTTCAGTCTAGTTCTAATAAAGATCGAAATGAACTGTCTCGGTAGCATACATATCATGCTGTGCAAAGTGATATGAGAAACAATCTTCAGTCTAGTTCTAATAAAGATCGAAATGAACTGTCTCGGTAGCATACATATCATGCTGTACAAAGTGATATGAGAAACAATCTTCAGTCTAGTTCTAATAAAGATCGAAATGAACTGTCTCGGTAGCATACATATCATGCTGTACAAAGTGATATGAGAGAAATAATCTTCAGCGTTAGCGATAAAGGGATAGCTTCGGCTCGTAGAGCGGCCTCTCTTTCCTCACCTTTGCGACGCGTTGCCGCTGACTCGCCAATTTTCTTTCTATATCACGATGTGATATCGAGTTACCGATGTACTAATAAGACGATAGTTGACTATCGCATATAGATTGTAGTGCTCTAAACACCTTCATCCCCTCTGACACTTTGAATTACTTAGATCTTATCGAAAAAAACAATTTGAGGTTTTTAATTTTCTTCCGACGTTTCGAAGACTATAGCTTCATGGTTATGGGGCGAACTGAGGTGTACTTCGTTAAAAAAACCGCGAAAAATCTGAAAACTAGTTTCATTTCGATGTCTAACATTCGCATAAACATAAGACATCCTTACGTCTTATTAGATTTTTTAGGATGTCAATGACTTTTTGCATATGTCAGTACCGTAAATGACCTAGAGAGTTTCAGAAATTAGACCCTAGTTAGGTTTTATTAGCATTGAGCTTTTCTTTCAAGAAATTCATATAAATTGCCTTGTATTCAAGTTTGAACCCCATGTATCATGCATCTATTCCAGCAGATATTCCAGCATCATCAAACCAATGTAATTTATAAAAAGGGCTTACCTGACATCCTATAAGTGGACACGAGATTCTGTGGAATCATTACATGTAATAAAGACATTGATATAAAAAAAAAACACAGGAAAAATCTGAGTCCTAGTTATACCCTATAAAACTGAGTTATTTCTAACAAAAGTATGTTTTAGAGACTTCCGGAACGTTAAAACTACTAAACAGAGATAAAAATTATAACCTCAGAGATGTAGGTATAAAGTAGCATTGTTTTTAAATACATATTACATACTTACTATTTACGAAAGGGACTAGACAAATTTGATTAGACTCTCGATAGGTCACAGCGTAACGTGCTCCAGCCGGCTGGAAATGCATATGCTCTAGGTTCGATTCCTACACCAAGTCAAATCTGTTGACTTGTTTTCATGACAAAAAACTCTTTTATTTCAGTGAAGTTCCATCCTATTGGATGTTTTTAAAAGTCACTTAGAGTTTTTTCGTAGTTATTTATTTAAGGACCTCCAACGAAGGATACACAGCATATAATAAAAACAATGTCGTAGTATTTTTACAATTAGCAATGTGACGTGCCTATTCAATTATCTAGACATAAGCTTCTCTTAACATATCCAAAGCCGAAGTCACTCCCGCCCACATCCAACGACTGCTCTCCATAATGTCGCAAAACTTTTACGAACACCAAGCCATTATAAACTACCTGTCCTATATCCATCAAAAGACCAGGCACACGGCGAAAATATGACACCCAGGCACAATCTAATTCATAAAATAATACGTAATATAATACAGAATGGCGAAAAAATGAGCAACCAGAGGTGGCGACGCGAAAAACCTGTACCATTTACACCTACGTGCGAGAGAGATGGATATACGTGTCAGTCTGTTCGCACAACTCCGTCTTTAAATTATACGTTCTCATAGCCTTGTAGCCGGCTGGGAGTTTCGTGAAATGTCTGATTTTGTGTTACGTGGTGTTGCATTTTCAACTTTAATGTATGGTTTTAAAGTAGATTTACGCGTGAATGTGTTAGTCGCTTACAACATATTTGTTTCGATACGAAATTTAGTAATGGGGGGTGCACGACATAGACACCGCTGTCGGGGTTTAGAATTTCAGTATAGCTTCGGATAGCTGCGAAGCGCTGCTTTGTTAGCCCGCCGATTGTTTACCGATTCGATTTTTTTTTTAATTCCCTCTCGCGTCTATTATATGCTATCAAAACCGGTAACCGAATCGACAAATTGTTAAGTACGGATATGGTTTAAATTCAAAAGTGTTTTGTGAACATTAATTTGTGCTATTCGAAGTGTGTGCAATTTGTGTGTGAAGAACTATTTTTTTATTATTTCCATTAGGTAAGTGTCGTGGTTTTGCGAATGGTGAATTAACAGATTTGTCACAAAAATGGTGGTGTGGTTTTATAAATATAGCATGATAACGCATGCTTTGAATGAGTTAAAATAAAATGGTTAATCCGAACTAAACTTTTGGTTATTTGAAACATGATTTTTGAGTACATAAATTATAATTTTATAAAGATTTTATGAGAAATTAGAATCTTTTAGTCTACTTTGTTTAAATAATGATACGACGGCAAAGTGATTTTCTATTTTAATAACTTATGGAAAATGGAAATATACATCATTAAAAAGTTAAGTAAATATAAATAGTAAAACAATGGATTAAAGGTGATATTATGATCAAGTTATTGAAAGCTTTCAACTTCTTCGGCGGTCAGAGAAATATTGTCATATTTTAAAAAGAAATTCGTTGCAATATATGAATATAACTTATGCGAATAGGTATTTATACATTTAAAAGTTTTATTAATTTATTTCGTATAAAATTTAAGTTTGTACAATTTCATAATTTATTTATAATTGTATTATAACTGTAACATAATAAGGGGATTTAAAATCAAAAGACGATGTTTTAAAACATATCATACACAAATACATCCATACATAAAAATAAATAAAATGTTACATTCAATTCATAATCATTCATTTTTTCCATTAACTCATCAAATTGCAATGTTTTGTTTACTCCGCGATTGCACAAAATCTATCCATTGAAGTGTGAATACGGAAGAACAGAATGGCCTACTTATAATGGCACAGCGGGTGTTAAGTCCGGGGTTCGATTTGGTGCGATGCGCTTTTTTTTGTACATTTTTGGGTACGTGTAACGCGCGTTTTTGGGGTTTTCGTTGGTCAATGGAGAGATGAAGGATGAGTTCTAATAATGAAAGTAAGTTGTTCTTATAGTGATATAGTTATAATAATATCAGCCCTGTATTATATACTTGCCCACTGCTGAGCACGGACCTCCTCTACTACTGAGAGGGATTAGGCCTTAGTCCACTACGCTGTACTGCAGATTGGTAGACTTCACACACCCTTAAAAATTCCTATAGAGAATTTCTCAGGTATGCAGGTTTCCTCACGATGTTTTCCTTTACCGTTAAAGCAAGCGATAATTCACAAAGAATACACACATAACTTTATGAAAGTCAGAGTATGCCATTGGGATTTGAACCTGCGGACATTCGTCTCGGCAGTCCGTACAACAACCAACTAGGCTATCGCCGCTTAGTTTTATAGTTAGAAAACCTACATTCATTTTAGTAGATTTTTATATAACCTCCATCCGTGGTAAAGACGGTCCGTTTTTCAACCCTATTGTATGGTTTTAAAGTTGATTTCCGTTTTAAGAGCCTAATTACCAGTGGGGAATGGTCTATATAACTCGATTCCTGCCGGCTTCTCTTTATGAAGAATCTAAGTATCATTAGAACGATTTGCATCGTATGCATATTAGTACCTATATGTTGTGTCGAAAATTTAAACTTTGGCCACTGCTAATTACCGCTGGCGAAAGAATTAACAAAGCCTAGCGTTTAAATAATAATTAATCAATCTCTTCAGCTATTATAGTAAAATACATACACACATCACGCATTTATCCCCGAAGGGGTATGCAGAGGCGCAATCAACGCACCCACTTTTCGCCAAATGTGTTGCGTCCCATGATGTGATAGGGGACGAGCCTATAGCCATATCGGGCACAAATTCCAGACTCCGGACTGATACTGAGCAATAGTAAAATACGTATGAAAGTTAAAATCGATGAAAATATGCATTTATTTATTGCTTTGAATGAGACGAGCTTGCCGTCCGCCGAATGGTAAGCGATACGACTGCTCATAAACAGTAGAAACACCATTTAACACCTTGAATTACAAAGTATTGTTTGGTATTCCACTACGCTCGCCATCCTGAGACATTAGATGTAAATTCTTAATATGTCCAGTAGTTACACTGGCTACATCTGCCTAAAATCTGATCTTTTGTCAGTAAGGTTTTATTTCAATGTGTATTGAACCTTATCTATTATATAATTTATGTCTTTAGACATACAGTCTTATAAAAATTTCTCAAAGCTATGCTTAGTTAAAACACAAATTTACTCGATCAGCTGTAAGTCAAAACCCGCCATATTGCCTATGAATAAGGTTTAAACTAGGAACCGGTGATGTTTTTGACAGCAATTTAAGTAATTTTTAACCACCTCTTAACGCTATAACACGTTTATAAGTAAGACAGGGGCCTTATTCTCTATCCCGCACGTTATTTTAACAGTGCGTAACAAGCGCGTAACACAACGCATCATGTTTAGGACTATAGAAATTTGGCTTAGAGAATACCATTCCACGCACATTTCTCGAAGATAACATGACACGGCCGCGTTACGCGTTTACACTATCATACAGAATAAGGGCCCTGTATGAGTTGATTAGGTCGACGCGACGGCATCTTATTTCTTGCAAATAAAACCTTATTGGAATGAATATAAAAATCAGTTCATTCGAATTACCCGTTTCAAATTTTGGACGCCGGCGGGAAGTGTCCAAAAAACCTTAAAGTTTCAATTTCTTGCCGTATATTTTTAATTTTATATACAATATTCTAAGTTAACTGATCGGAGAACTAAGAACTCGAAATCAAACATTGTGATGCCCTCTTAATGCTCTAAAAATAATTGTTTTTACGATTTTATACCGTCTTTCTTACGCAATAAAAAGGTCTGAAATATTTAAGTAAGCTTTTTTATAAACCTTATAGAAAGAGCGATTTTATTTTATTTATTTGGGATAAAAAACAATTGTACAATAAATTGTATTAAAGTGAAATCACATATATATCGGAAATAATTGTAAAACTAACTAATCCACAGTTTATAAGTTTAGGGATCTGTAATATTAAAGTGTTTGTAATAAAACTTTAAAGTACAAATATACAGAGAACAATAAACATCGCTAAACACATAATCATAAAGCTTTAATTACGATTTTACTAAATTTAAGGTTTTTTTCTAGAATACAGGATACTACAGTTTTTAGTATAATCAGTAAAATAATATTAGTAGACATATTTCATCCAAATATATATCGGTTATGCATTCACTTCTTACCCAAACATATACGCGAACTCTCACATCTATGTTAAAATAAAACTATTTTTCGGACTTTTCCGCGGTTTTAAGACTTTAGGTTTCTCCCGACGTTTCGAAGACTGCAGCCTGGTCACGGGGGGACTGAGGTGTTGGTCATCCGCAAAGTCAAAGTTACTATATCAACTGACATTTTACAATTATAAAGAATGAAGGCTGCAAAGTCTTCGAAACGTCGGGAGAAAACTAAGATATAAAAACCGCGATAAATCCGAAAAGTAGTTTTATTTTAATGTCTATCTTTGGCATAAACATAAGAAATCATTATTCCCATTTCTATACTAATATATAAAGCTGAAAAGTTTATTTGAACGCGCTAATCTCAGGAACTACTACACCGATTTTATATTTTTTATTAATACTTATGAAGCAACATTACTCCTGAGCTATATGCTACTTTTATCCCGGAAAGTTACTTATCCCAGAAAAACATATCGCGCGGCCGAAGCGACATGCCAAAGCTATTCATTTATATTCGAAGTATAACGCTAAATATTAAAAATAAAATGATATTAACATAATTTAAGTACAATAGCGTTTAGCAACAGACTTCGCTTTTCAAAAAAAAAATTATTATAACGTTTAGCAATATTTTTTTAAAAGAACTAATCTCAAAAACCTGTGACCTTTTTTTATAAATCACTGCTTTGTAATATAATTTTAGAATTTTAATATTATATTTATTATTTATAAGGCCTTATGTTCAAACAATTTAAATAAACATATTTATAATAGACAATATTTTTTATGAATATATCAGGATTCGAAGAATGCAGCATGCTAGACCGTATTAAGATTAATTTTGGTATTGTATCGATAAAAATTCAATGGCAAATACCTTGTTCCTAAAAAATTATATAATTTAAATATAAATTCTATAATCATTTTAATAAATTAATATTGTAAAACATGTTGTAGAACTTTAATATGTTTAATTTTCCCTTATCTTATACTGATCGAAATAAAATTAAATATTAATTATAAAAATGTTAATAACATAAGCAAAAATATTACGGATTATTTATAATTAAAATTTGTTCATGCATAAATATAGTTGAATTATATCTAACTTGAATACATAACAAGATATTGAATGTTGTAATAACATAAGCAAAAATATTACGGATTATTTATAATTAAAATTTGTTCATGCATAAATATAGTTGAATTATATCTAACGTGAATACATAACAAGATATTGAATGTTGTAATGTAACTTTTTGAATTGTTTTTAAAAGTATTTTTTCTATCAATATAATTAATCATATGAAAATGTTTTTTTAATCATAAAAATGATTGTAAGGATGCATGTCGAATTCTATACGGATATATTTTCTACAACAAACAACTTAACTACAAACAACCAATGACACCTAGAAGCCTAGATTAATGCAGGATCTGTCCAAAATTAAAACCAAACGCACATCATCCCTTTATCTCCAAATGGGGAGGCAGATGCGGAACTGGTGTACCCATTTTCCGCCATGTGTTCCGTTTCATCATGTGATAGGGGGCGAGCCTATCGCCATATCGGGCACTAATTCCAGAATCCGGCCTGATCTTTCTCTATTCAGTCAGCCCCTCATCGTCCTCATGGATCGTGATGCCATCCAAGGTTATTCAGTAATCTTCTGCACGAGGCGCGGTCTTCGGCTTGGTGCACTGTTATGCTCAGTGGCATATTTATGCCATATTGGTCGCTTGCCTTCTAGCTTGCCGGTGAGCGCCAACTTCTCCAAGTTGTCTGGTTTCCGTCGCGCTATATGTCCAAAATATTTTAAAATGCCACTCAGACGAAAGATAGGCTCTGTTGACGTTCCACTTCTTATGTTTACGCGAAAGTTAAAATAATAATTGAAATAAAGTAGTACCTTAATACTTCATTTTATAAACGGACGAAGTCGCAAACTAAACCTAGTTTATATTATTATTATTACCATACGTTAGAAAAAAAAATAATTATCCAGCACATGTATTTATTGAATGGCAGAATAGATAACAAAATGTGGGCGGCTACACACATGGCTCACCCAATAATCATATGAGGAAAGTTATCGCTGTTATAAAAATAATTGATTAACAGTATGGTAAAGTCCCTATGGTTTTATAAAATCGCGCTGTTATCCCCAATGTTAAGCAAAAATGAAACTTAAAATCCAAGAAAATAGGGCGCTAATCGTTCAATAATGCAACTTAAGGTCCAATAAAACTGCGCGCTAATCGTATTTTTAAAAGCTTTTTAATTCCAAATTTATAGAACATAGAAAAACAATTATACATAATTTTTTTCCAATATTTTATCTTAATTATGGTAGTTTAATTTTTTTAAATAATATTTTATAATATATTGTGTTTCTCAATAACAATGTCAATAAAATTATTGATTACGTGCATGTCTTCCTAAAGTATATATTATTCTAATTTGCAATCAACACTATTAAATAGATAATTAAATAAGGAATATTGAGGTAGTTTAAAATTTTTAGAACGTGCTAAAATTTATTCTTAAAAGTATTATTATCATGAATCTCGATCTATCAAAAGATCAACTATGTGCGGGTACACGACAATTGGACTTTTTTTGAGACAAGGGTTCTATAGCGACTGCGTCACTTGTAGAGAACATAAGTTTAAATAAATATAATAATAATAAATCGTCAATAGCTAAAACAATTTAAAATTTTGCATAATTGTAAAATGTAGGTAGATATTGTATCTGACTTTTCGAAAGACCTCAGTCTGCCCCGTGACCATGAAGTCTTCGAAACGTCGGCAGAAAATTATAATATAAAACCGCCATAAAATTCGGAAAATAGTTTTATTTATTAAATCATTTTTAAATCTAACTAAACTTTATCTTTCGTGTCCCGAAACATAACCTCGAAAACTAAAGTGTTCTCATAATGAGTCCGACATTTTTCATTTTATCCGACATATTGCTGTAAAATATAAAATCTTTATGAGCATCGTTTTGATAACTTTCCCGACGGTTGAGTTATGATTTAATTTTTATTAAGGAAGAAAATTCAGTACTTCGTTACACATATAACGTTAAGCCATGTTATAATTTAAGTCATTTTACTACAATTTTTGAAGAGCCTAGTTGGGTGTGGAACGGACTGCCGAGACGAATGTCCGCAGGTTCAATCCCTAGGGCGCACCTCTGACTTTTCTAAAAATTATGTGTATTCTTTGTGAATTATCGCTTGCTTTAACGGCGAAGGAAAGCATCGTGAGGAAACCTGTATACCTGAGAAGTTCTCTATAAGAATTTTGAGCATGTGTAAAGTCTACCAATCCGCACTAGGCCAGCGTGGTGGACTAAGGCCAATATTTCCTGTCAGTAGTAGAGGCTCGTGCCCAGCAATAGGGCAGTATATAATCGTTCATCTCTGCTCCACCCGAAGGTTGACTGGGAGAGAATGCCTATGGCATTAAGTCCGCCTATTACTATTATTATTACAATTTTATTGTATGTGAAGTGCAAATAAATAAATATAGTACAGGACCAATATTATTATTTGCCTTGACATATGAACGAAATCTTAATACCGAAAATCACTTCCACATCGGTAAATCAACGAAAAAATAATTCGTAAAAACGCTTTTTACTATAGGCTAATAAGTTTATGATAAAAATGTAACGGCAAATGTTTTACAAACACAAACTGTATTTTGGAAACGTTTTGTCGTAGTTTAAGTTAAAACTGCAACGATTGGAATCATAACACACTTCGTACTGTATCTGTTTATTGTTAAAGGTAATACAATTATGACCTTATATATTATATTTAATTATCTATCAGAAATTTTTCTATGGAATTATTGACGAAAAAATAAAAAGGTTTATTTATTTATAAATTTAATATAATTTACTGATTAATATATCACTATTTCTTTATTCAAGATCCTATGTTAATATTTATTTGTGTTCAAAATTTTTTTTTACAATTTTTATGCCGATAAAAATGTAAAACACAATTTATGGTTCCTTTATTTATCTTTTGAGATTATTGGACATTTCTACCATAAAAAAAATGTGATATAAGTATATAACAATTTGAGCATAAAATATAACATTGAGCCTTGTGATAATGACTCAGCGAAATGATGAAAGAATTACTACTAGAAGGGCAGGTCATTATAGTCTTATACAGAGATAATATAATCTAAACTCACCCAGTTTTCATCTACCTCTTCACCGTTTTACCAATGGTTCTGCCGGTAAAATTATTCAGCCAAATCTTCATTGTCAATGGCCAAAGTCCTTTTTTTAAATTATGGCGTTTGTATTATGGAAACTCTTACGACTTTTAGCTGTTTGTTGTTGGCAATTTTGCTGGTTTAGGTCCTTTCCTTTACCTAGTACCGCTACTGTCACAGACTTTGAAGTTACTTTTAATAAGTAATATCTTGAATTTAATGTAGTCTCATGTAGATATCTCCTTATTTCGCCAATAGTTGTAGAAGCCAGCTATCGCATTCAAATTGAATTTAAATCAATATATTCTTAATTTGAAATTGGAACGCCGCCACGCATCTTAGAATTAAAAAAAAATTAATCCGAAAATTAAAACAATGTGAGCTTAAGGTGGTAGCTCAAGGTCCATTTTCATACATTTTGTTTCGGCTTTAATCTGGGTAACTAAACAAGTATTGGCAAGTAAAGAATTTAAATTCACGTCTAGTTAGTGATTAGTTCTCGCAGTTGAAATAAAAACGTAAAAATAATTAATAATCATGGATATTTCGGCCTTTAAAATTTAATATGACGAAATTTTAAAGGCAGAAATATCCATGATTATTAATTATTTTTACATTTTTCTTTCAACTGCGAGAACTAATCACTAACTAGACGTGAATTTAAATTCTTTACTTGCCAATACTTGTTTAGTTACCCAGATTAAAGCCGAAACAAAATGTATGAAAATGGACCTTGAGGTATCGCCTTAAGTAATTGTTCTTCGAAGCGTAGTGCTGCACCGCTGTTCCGCGAATTCCTTATAGTTTTAGCGTGGT
Organism: Manduca sexta; assembly: GCF_014839805.1. Lineage (NCBI taxonomy): Eukaryota > Metazoa > Arthropoda > Insecta > Lepidoptera > Sphingidae > Manduca > Manduca sexta. The sequence goes on from NC_051118.1 coordinate 10,748,616, forward strand.
CTACGTCGGGATTACTTAGTTTAGTCAAGCGTGCCTCTCCCGGTAATAGGGATGTGACGGTATCGATAGGTTTAGATTTTATTTAAAATTTCTGAGGTTATTTGCTAATTAAGTTTTTGTTTGAAATTAAAATCAATTGTGTTTAAGTTTTAACAAGTGTAGCAGCACATGGTACTTTTAATTGCTACTACGTTTCGCATTATTTAATATATCTAAATACAATATTACCAGACTTTTACTACTATAAAGTACAGGACCCACTGTTGGACACAGGCCTTTTCCATTAAGAGTTAACGTTACTCCACCACGCCAGCTTGAAACTGGTTAGCGGAATTTAACACTTTAATATCATTCATATTAAAACTATTATTAGATGACATAAAAAATAATGTTAACAGACGCAAATAAAGAATTCACGTAAATACATTATATCATTGAGAATCTAAACGTCAAAATAAATAATGTTCATGTTTTACTATCAACACAGGACGTCTACGTGATAGTGTTTACTAAAGTGTTAAAATAACGAATACTATGTTTCGTACGTGGCTGCACTCGCTCAGGGTTATTCATTTATTTATCGTATCCTATGTTAATGGCAAATAAACTAACCTATAAAGTTTATTGATAAAATTTTGATATCAGTGAAAATCAATACGAATATGATACTAATGATTGTTGGTCGTGCTTCTATCGGCTTTATAAGTAACATAAGAATGTATTTATTATTTTAGGGTCTAATGCAGATCTGAATACCAGTATCATTCCAAAGAGGATGTCATATTCAAAAAGTAACAAAAAACAAAGTTTTATATAAAAACTACAGACAATAAATCATATTTTTATAAGCTGTTAACAAATCAACATTTTTTTATACTCTAACCCAATTTTCCGACGTTTTAATGGCTCACAATCACAATTTTCGCATTATTTTTGTAATATCATTTCCGAAACTTTATGGCCGCGCGTTCTATATTTAAATGACATTATTTCATCCTTTAAATAAATCATAAAATGTTAAATTAAATAAAATGCTTGACGGAATGGCGTTTTGTTTTATTATATATTAAAGAATTTAAATTTGGAATTTAATTTTTTTCTTCGCCTCATTCTAGTATAAGAAATCGCATCTCATATAAAATTATGCGACCGGAAATTCTAATCACTAAATCGATTTTTGACAATCGTAATCTATCGACTAAAAGCTCATCCCTCAACTCGTGCCCGTAAAAAGAGGACGTGGCACTTCATTAATAAAAGGTTAAATAATGTGGAAGACGCCATTTTTGCGCGCAGGCCGCTGCACCAATCAGTGTAAGGTTACGGCTCACCCCAATGACTAGACTTAGCCAGCCACCGAGAATTTTTATCTCAGTTATTTTTGTAAACTTTTATAGCCACTGAGGTTTTATCCGATATTCATTGACGGGTAAATATTGGATTAGTTCGGCAAAGGTCGTTGAAAGGTATTGCCGTCAAATATTTGCTAGAGGACTCTCGACTTTGAGAATAGGAAATAAGATTGAGAAAAGAGTGTCGCGTGTCACTGATTTTAAAATCCAAAAAATCTGCTTCATATCCATAATATATGCAATATTATCTTCGACCAAAACGCCACCTCGAACTTAGGATTAGTGTAAAAGAGCGGAAGTAAAATTGACCTAGAGCTCATGGGAAATGCGCTTATATTTACCAGCTACAATGTAGATACAGCCTTGCCAAGATAAATAAATAAACTTATAGGCTAAGGGTTGATTTTCCAATCATGAAAAAATACGACATGGACATATTAAATATAACAATTGTAACGATAAAACTGACAATCACTTCTCACTTTTATATTTAATCAGGTTATAGTTAACTTGATAGATAACGTTAATTCGATTATTGAAAATCGCCCTTAAATCTTAGGGATTACGAATATTGCTTTTAATTCAAGTTCGATTTAACATGCAGCATTAATGATTGAAAGTACCGTCGATTTAGCACATACGTTCGTTCCTTCAAATTTCTTTTTTTTCCCGTTCGTGCTCACAACACCCGCATTGTATGCGCGTGCGTCGGTCCCTGGCATTTCCGAGAATGATTTCGTTGTCAGACCGAGATGGATGTATATGAATTGGTACGTGATGAAAAGGACGGAAGATGTTTTTGTTTTTTTCCATTAATGCGGCCACATGTGGTGATGGTGGACGCTGTGGTCACTCTGGTTGTCTCGACTCGTGTAGTCTCAAATTCTGGGGTGTTATTTTAATTAATACGTAGCGTTTGCGTCCACGGTTTTTGGAAATTCTTTAGATGCCAGATAAAATGCCAGAAAATTTGATATGTCACGGATTTATGGTAGTAATAGATGATGGTTGGGTGCGTGTTCAAATTACACCATAAAGTGCAGGTGGACGTTTTGTCAATTAATTTATGACCCAAAGTGGTTACTTTCTTTTCCGAGTAAGCAATTTATGTAAAGTTTTGAAGGCTACTTTCGGGCCAGCTTTGGTGTTCTAACCGGAGGTTTTATGGAGGCAAGAATTTAGTCATAGACTATTGGGGGAAGAAGTGATTCAAAAAGAGCTTCTTATTTGATGAACTTATTAACTTTTGAACACAAGAAGTAATTTGATTTCGCCAGTTTGGAAATTTAAAGATTTTAAACATTTCCTTTAATTTTATTATAGGCAACAAAAACGTTATTAAGTTACTCGTTAATTTCTAAAGACCTCCAACATTCATAGTCAAGGAATCATGGAACTTTTAATGCAAGGAATAGTGATTGGAAGGATTATTTGGAAATTCTGAAAGTTCGACAATCTTCCTATCTCTGAAAGTACAGAACGATACAGCAAATAATTTTTATGTAGCAGCTAACCGAATCGAGCTGTAAACAAAATCAAACATATACCTAGTGATTTCTTATGACGCGAATGTTCGATATTGTAATAAACCTTATATATACTAAAACTAAAAGTTCATACTTAACGGTTGTTTCCGCGACAATATTTTATATTTTACTTTTGGATACCGATGTTAAATATTAAAAAAATGTCGCGAGAAGATCCGTTAAGTAATTTCATTTCAATGCAACTTTACATCTATTATATCATAATTAAATCTTCGTTAACCACCGTTTCTGAACTGTCGTCACTATGTACAAAAGGGACGCGAGATACTCTCTAAATAGCACGATCTGGCAATATAGCCAAATTATAACTATTGTAGTACGGTCCGACTAGGGAAATAAAAAAAAATAGAACAAAATTATTTTTTTGTCAGCGCTACATTTATAACGAAAAAAGGAAAAGTAACACCCTCCAGGAAGGATTTATTTTCGTGAACAAACTATACCTACCTTACTCAAAAACTACAAACTTATCCGAATCTCGTGTTAGTGTAAGTCACTTGATTTTAAAACTGAAGTGCCAACATTAATAAATATACAATTTCTCAACGGATATCGTTTCAACAGCATTTAAGTTAACACAGGCCTGTCATATGTTAAATGGTTTATGAATATTAATTTTTTTATTGTAATTAATTGCCTTTCCGTTGTTAAATTGTCTGTCAAGGTGATTTTTATCAAACAAGGTATTATTGTTGAACAGCCTAAACAACATAGTATCATAGATTTTGAACAATATTAATTATGTACTTGGAGAATTAAAAATGTCTGAAAATGATAATTATACATGAAGTTATTAATAATAATACATAAAGATAGTCTAGATAATTTTAGTATCCGATTGATCGAACAATTGATGCGTAAGCATTGTGACTGGTAATTTTGTCCTTCAATCTAGAAACTAAACTACAAAATTTTTGCTGCTTCTTAGCAGTAGAAATGGACAAAGTGGTTTGACCCAAATGTAGTTTTCAAACAGAAAGTAATATGTACTACTTCGTAGGTCCCATAACTCAGTTAAATACAAACTCAGTTAAATACAGAGGTATAGAGAAGGGACGTACACGCACAATGTCAAATGGATAGACAGAGATTATAAATTCCCACCTTTCCAACACACTTTTTTTTCTACAAAAAAAAAGTAACAAAAGTGAAAACGAATTACATATTCTAACAATGTACCAGGAACCCAAAAATGTGTAAGAGATGGCCCGTGACGATAACGTTCAGGGTTGCTTTCAACGTGCGTTTATCGAGCTGCATCTGATTCATGGAGCTTGTTTTTTTTCATGCTCAGATTATCTCTGATCCCCTTTATTGTTTGTTAATAGAAGTATTCGAATTAGTTATTAATAAAGTACTGGTGTGCTCTATTTTATGGATGACAAACAAAAGTAATGAACCGTACTGCGCATGTAATGTGTTTATGACTTTTGAATGGGAACAAACTGTTTATTTTATTACTGAATAACTTTCTGCCGTTTTGGAAACAGATTTTTGGTCTATCTCGTGCAATATCGAATAGAAATTATGTTTCTCCTTCTATCTTTCCTCACTCTATCTGCTTTCAGGTGGCTAATAAAATTTGTATTCAGACAAATCAACTTCAGTTTCTGGGTATTATTTTTTTATCTATATAGGGATAGCCAGTGGGGTTTATTATTGTAAAGAACCATTCGTAAAATAACCACACTTCTACAATATTCAACTTAGCTCATAGATTATAATACTTAATCACAAATTATTCAGGAAAATGTAATGGTGGTGCAATTTAACATTATTATGCTCTTGGGTATAAATTTTAAAAGTTGATTTTTGATTATTGCTCTTCAGTAAATCCTCGTGGAAGGTATTTAGTGTCTTATCAAAACAGTCGGCGCTTTTTGGACACAGACAGACAACTAGAAATGCGAAACGGTGACATCAGCACGATACTCGTATCGGGACCACCAGGCGCGCATAAACAGTCAGCGGTCTCCTGATATGGCGATAGACGTAAACATTTATGTGCATCGCTTAGCAGGTTATGTGATCCCGGTACCGTTACACACATAATATTTGAGTACCTACATTTAGTACCAGGCGTTCTGCGTTTTGTTCATGAGGTCCGCAGAGTGGTAGATAAGGTCCCTATGACAAGTTTTAAGCTACGTTACAACACGGTGTAGTCGATATTATGTCGTTATAAAAACTATAAACTAATGTAAGTACTCTAGGTATTAAAAAATGACCTTAAACTTAATTATTCTCATTAACTGAATATGGCAAAACATTTTGCCACGGTGTTACTAGCACTAGGGTAAAAAGTTGGGATACTAATGTAACAAAATTTATTATTTTTATTGACGATAATAGCATTCGTCTATAAAAATTGGTTATGGAATACTCTTTGTGTCTTTGTCCTCATAAAATTCTAAAGATTTTAAACCTTCGCGCATCAGCATTTCGCGTAGGCATACCAACTTGCAACATTGTAGGATGATACAAAAACTATTGGTTCTAACGACATTGTTTACATACAAGTAATGGTATTAAAATGTAAATCAAATATGTTTCTGGTAATATTGGATTCAGATGCTTGTACGTACAAATGTTGTTTTTCTTAATAAATAAATGTTTATTATTTGAATAGTCCTTGTTTGTTTTAAAGGTAATTCCTGATGTACACTTATGCAGTTGCAGTTTTTATTATTAGTATTTTGACCGCTTTCGCTCACCCGGGAGAATATCACTTCTAGCAATCAATAATGTAGTTTTATTATTAGTGAAATCATTTTCAGAATTAAATAAGTAGTTTAGTAAGTAAGGCAGAATTTCTCTGGAAAATCTCATGATTATGAACCAATAATCATAACACTGAAACACAACTTTTTTGAGTGAATGAAAATAAAGTTTTTCTTCAATATACTTAGTCTGGCCATAAATACTGTTACACTTAATTATAAAAAAATATTACATTTGAATTTCGAATCTGTCATTTTTATACGATTGTTCATTGTGTTTTCTCATTTTGGCGCCAATACATTGTAAAATATTTTGCGATATTAAAATGGTGTGGGGTGATAAAGAGAACCGAATCGCTGTGATAGCATTACACAAAGTAGGTATGGAGCCAAATGCAATTTTTAAAACTCTCCATACACTTGGTATTAGTAAAATGTTTGTGTACCGGGCTATTAATAGGTACAATGAGACCTCCTCTGTTTGTGACAGAAAAGATCTGGCCGTCCACGTAGTGTTCGTACGAAAAAGGTGGTCAAAGCAGTAAGGGAAAGAATTCGAAGAAATCCTGTCCGAAAGCAAAAGATTTTATCTCGGGAAATGAAGATAGCACCTAGAACCATGTCGCGTATTTTAAAAGATGACTTAGGACTTGCAGCCTATAAGAGACGCACTGGCCATTTCTTAACTGATAATTTAAAGAAGAATAGGGTGGTAAAATCGAAACAACTACTGAAGCGGTACGCAAAGGGAGGTCACAGAAAAATTTTGTTTACGGATGAGAAAATTTTTACAATTGAGCAACATTTTAACAAACAAAATGACCGTATTTATGCTCAAAGCTCTAAGGAAGCTTCCCAATTAGTCGACAGAGTGCAACGTGGACATTATCCGACTTCAGTGATGGTTTGGTGGGGTGTTAGCTATGAAGGAGTGACTGAGCCATATTTTTGTGAAAAAGGTATCAAAACATCGGCACAAGTGTATCAAGATACCATTCTTGAGAAGGTAGTTAAGCCCCTTAACATCACCATGTTCAATAACCAAGTATGGTCCTTCCAGCAAGACTCGGCGCCGGGTCATAAAGCTCGGTCCACGCAGTCTTGGTTGGAATCGAACGTTTCGGACTTCATCAGAGCTGAAGACTGGCCGTCGTCTAGTCCCGATCTTAATCCGCTGGATTATGATTTGTGGTCAGTTTTAGAGAGTACAGCTTGCTCTAAACGCCATGATAATTTGGAGTCCCTAAAACAATCTATACGATTGGCAGTGAAGAATTTTCCCATGGAAAGAGTGCGTGCTTCTATTGATAACTGGCCTCATCGTTTAAAGGACTGTATTGCAGCCAATGGAGACCACTTCGAATAAGCTTTTTATATTTTTAATTGTTTTATATTTATGTATTAAACTGACACACTGTAAAAGTAATAAATGTTATTTGCAGTTAACAATTTTCTTTTTTCTTTATTACAATATTTATGGCAAGACTAGGTATATTGTATAATGCACAGACATGAGCGTGTTACAATTTTATTATATGTAAAGATTACTCAAGCTTTCTTTATAATAATAATAACATCAGCCCTGTTTATATACCGTCCCACTGTTGGGCACGGGCCTCCTTTAGTACTATGAGGGATAAGGCCTTATTCTTCGCTGGCCTAGTGCAGATTGGTAGACTTCACACACCCTCAAAATTCCTTTCAACCCGCACTAGGCCAGCGTAGAGAACTAAGGCCTAATCCCTCTCAGTAACTTAGGAGGCCTGTGCCCAGCAGTGGAACAGTATATAATACAGGGCTAATATTATTATATTTATTTATTTCTTGCCGTCTCACCGAACTATGAGACTGAAGGAACAGAGAGTGCACATGTGTATTGCGCACACACTTGTGCACTATAATATATCCGTAGCTGGCTGATCTCCGTTGAGATTGGCCGCCGTGGTCGAAATTCGGCTAGAAGGAGGTTAATTTATTTATTATTATCCAGCTTTTGTTTATCTAAAGTACTTGGAAACAGACTCAAACAGAGCAAGAACTATGCAGGTGACATGAGTGATTATGCTTCACCTAGCGTCTCAAATACAAGGCGCCGCCATTCGAGGAATTATTTGCAAAGCTTGCGAATTTATTTATCTGACTTTGGAATGTAGTGTCAAATTCATTTCAGCTTGTTTCTATGACAGGACTAGTTACATATTTTATGTAATTTAAAACCTTAATCTATATTATTATACATATAAAGCTGAAGAGTTTGTTTGCATGTGCTAATCTCAAGAAATACTGGTTCGAATAAAAAATGCATTTTAGTGATGGATAGAGCATTTATCAAGGAAGGTTATAGGCTATATAACATCACGCTATGACTAATAGGAGCGGAGAAACAATAAAAAATGATGCAAAAATAGGGAAAATTTATTCCTTTTGAAAGCTTCTGTTGTATGCGTTGTATGCCGCTTAGCAAGCAATAACTTTGTATGACGGAATTGTTTAAAATGTAAATTATAAAACAAAGTTCCCTGTCGCAACTGTCTGTCTGTCTGAATATGTTAAACTCAAGAACTACCTAACGTATTTCAATGAAATTTGGTATAGAGATAGTTTGAGACCCCAGGAAGGACATAGGCTAACAAAGGCTTCTATCCCGAGAAACTCTTTCACGCGGGTGAAACCGCGAGCAATAGCTAGTAACTGTATTGTATTTTTACTTCATTTGACAGGAACTGATGTAAAATATACAGTATGTTAAAATTAACACAAATTTATAATGTTAATAATACGAGGATAAAATCATTCAATTTACATTATTATACCAAGGCATATAAGGACTTGTTAACATCATCATCATCAACCACAGGATGCCCACTACTGAACATGGGCCTCCCCTAAAGATTTCCAGATCTCCCTATTGGAAGCGGCCCGCATTCAGCAACCTCTTGCGACTTTTATATGAATTAGTAAAAGTAATTTAAACTAGTACCTATATTGCAGTTGCGACGGTCATTTTAATTGATTTTGGCCTTTTCTAAGTTATCAACGTACATAAAAGTATCTTCTTCTTTTTTAATGTTCACTCACCGCCACTAACATTCCGTACCAGTGTTTTTATTAAAGATAGTCTTACGGGCAAGCGACGAATAAGTTTAAACAGTTTGAAAACGCTTCTGTATTGGTTTATAAGTCAATAAAGTAATCTGTTTACAATATAACTTTAAAAATTATATATTGATCGATGAGCTCTATGTCATGCATTGTTATAACGAAGTTCCAGTGTAGCTAGAATTTTAGATTTATTTTTCTTAGTAACTTAACGAGAAACCGCTAGCCTGCTGGTAAGTGACGTGACCGTCCACCAACTAACACTATGAAGTATTACAAAAGACTGCGTGTCATTTGCACTGCTCACCATGAAATATGTATTTTATTGGTACTAGGATATATTTTATATTCGCCCGTATAGCGACCACCGTATACAGGGTGTTAAAACCCGCCATAGTGGCACTAAGTGTGTCGCATTTCGGGATCAGCCTGTGTATATCCAACTGCAACAGACCGGTATAATTGTGTCGACTGGCGAGGGGTAATCGTCTCTCGTCAGTCGACTCTATTGGACCCCACTCCACTTACCATCAAGTGCAGTGGTCACTTTGCCGTTTAAAAGAAACTCATGACGTGCCTCACAATCTAGTATTACTTACTTCCACAGCAAATTCTAGATTAACAATTACAAATGGTTTCAAACTATTACAGCTTACTCCAATTTCGTTCCATTACCGAAAATAAAAGCTCGCATTCCGGGCGGTGCTAGACGAAAAAAGCTCGTGAGGCGGAAGGGGCGTGGCGTCGGCTGGGCGGGGCGCCATAGATAAATGCGGGACCGATCCGGTGACGTCACAATGGTTCGGGATTGGGCTTTATTGTTGTTCTTTATTTGAATTTGGCAGACATGTTGGTTTTAATTCTTTTTTCAAATTGTATTATTTCGTAGTCCTGGGATTGTACGACATGCTAGTTGCTACTAGAGGTTTAATTTCTGTATTCCCGCTTTAATTTCGACTCCATACTTTTTGGTTAAAAGACAATGGTACTCTCTGGCATTACGAGTTATCATGGCTTAATTATAACATTCTTAAAGAGTAATCTACTTGACTACTCCTACTTAAAACCCCTAAATTTCAAAATATCCCCACATTTCATTGTGCTGCCGGGGCATCAGCAGCTTCCCAGCAAAATGAAACTAACGTTTATATTGCTGGTTCGCGCTATGCTCGCTGGCTGAACCCCATACAGCGTAGAGACCAAATCTACTTAATTTGGCCGTTTACTGTTAAACGTAGTAGATACTTCTACACTAGTGAAACTTTTTAATCAGTAATTAAGGTAAATAATGTTTTGTCAGACTTAAGTTATTTAAAGTATAGAAAGTTAAAACACTGATTTATTAAGACACTAGCTGTGCCCGCGACTTCGCTTGGAAATCAGTGCATCACAAAGCTTTTCCCGCGTACATCCCGACTTTCAAGATTTTTTATAACCACGCGACCTCTTCAACAGTAATCGTTATATTCCAGTCAATTTACATAAAACCGTAATGTACTATTACCCTAAACCTTCCATAATAATTGCACTATCTTTTAGTAAAACCGTATAAAAATCTGTTCAGTAGATTATGAGAAAATCGATCACATACAGACAGCTTTTGGCAACTTCGTTTTATAATATATTATATTATATAGATAGATGACTAAAAGTTTTAATTTAATGTAGAATGCCATTATTAGAGGGCAGTATTACGGACTTACCAATATGTATGGATAGGTGCAAAATTAAAATTTAATGTTAAATGCCGATATTATTCAGTCTAGGAGCAGTATTACGGAATTACAAAAAGGTATAGTTGCTTATTCTATAACAAAAGGTCTAAACATCAACAACTTTTTTTTAGAATAAATAACAATACAATTTTTTAACATTACACCAATGATTACGTAAGCATGGCACAGAGGGGTTAGGCCTTTGCTTACTCTTGCTGACAAGGGGGATGGTGGGATACTAACATTCTGCTAACGTAATACTTAAACGGCTAGCTTGATTAATGAAACTTCAATAAAGTAGATATCAAAGTATTCGGCATTAATCTCAAAGCGCGAACAATTCCTTACTGGTAAAATTAAACTTTTTTTCGGATTTTTATCGCGGTTTTAATATTTGAGTTCACTCCCGACGTTTCGAAGACTTTGCAGCCTTCATGGTCACGGGGGGACTGAGGTGTTGTTCATTCGTAAAGTCAAAGCTACAATATCTACCTACATTTTACAAATATACAACTTTTTAAATTTTAGCTGTAGTCCGATCTATGCAGAATGAGCTCACAGTGTCTTGATTGCTTACTGTACAAAATAGACTATGAAAATTTATGCTTACCAAAATCATTACATAACATAATTTGTTTATAAACTAAAAAATATTGATAACATCCGGTGTTACTTGCAGTGTATGTGCGTTGGTTTATTTGTTCTAATTTCTAAAGCCACGTCCACAACACTAGTGGTAGGTCTCTCATATGTGAGAGCCGGGCTGGGTCGGTACCACAGCAATGTCTATTTCTGCCGCCAAGCAGCAGTGTGTAGTCACTGTTGTGTTCCGGGTTAAAGAATTATAGCCAGTGTAACTACTGGACATAATGAGACTTAACATCTCATGTCTCAGGATGGCGAGCGCAGTGGAATACCAAATATTACTTCAGGAAACGTGAAGACGAGTATGTTGTTTCAATTAGCAACGAAAGTTAAAAAAAGAAAGCTCACCAACAAAAAGGAATAACAATTAACAAAACAATGAAATTAAAAGCTAATGACCAAGTCCCGTTTGCATACGCAATCGATTATCTCGATTGCGCGTTCGATTAAAATCGTTTAATTTATGCCTAATATCGGCTGTTGTCGATTGTATCTGGAATCGAATGGACCGGTCCGGCGATTACGACTTGCAATGTTTGCGAAAAGTTGAGTATCCGAGATGGTTTAAAACGATAGCCGGTTGGATTTTAGGCAATGTTTTATAAAATTCTATATATATATATTTATTTATTTATTTTCCTCTCTTACATCTACTATTACAGGATAACCTAATGCAGTAGTGTAACACAATACAAATAAACAGTATTTTGTCTTACAATCCTCATATTTTATAATATGAATTATCCCGGCCGCTATCTTTGTGAATTCACTCACTTTCATATTTTGCCAAGTGAATAAGTTTTACCAGGATAAACTTCCCAATCAATTTTATCCTGGAATAAAAAATCCTATAGCGCTCATGAATAATGTAGCTTTCTGTTACTAAAATAATTTTAAAAATTGGTTTAGTAGTTTCAAAGATCAACCTCTACAATCAAACTCAGAAACATTTCCTCTTTATAATATTAGTAATCTAGAGCACTCAATTCGCATAAGCCTAGCCAGTTGTAAGTCTAATACCATCTTTGATTCCTTTGCCCTTTCTTTTAAGAACGAAAAATACGAACCTTTATATATAAATACGGGTTCCCATCAAAATGGTATGTAATTGCGACAATAACAGAATTAATGTCCCATCCTAACGATTAGTACAAAGTGATTCTTATCTCGGTTAATCGTGGGACAAATGCGCATACGCAGGGTTACCAGTATTGTATATTAGGTGTCGCGACTACGCCCACACTAAAAGCCTTTTCGCTATACAAATACCTAAATCACTATAGCGATCCATATTGCAATCTGTCAGTGCCATCTCCTTAACAAACTGATTAAATAATATTAGGAAGATACAGCCTATATAACACCTCACTCCGCCCCGTGACCAAGGCTGCACTCTTCGAAACGTTGGAAGGAAATTTGAATAAAAAAAAACATCCGAAATAAATTTTATTTCGATGTACATTCACATTCGCGTAAACATAAGAAATCTTTATCCAAGACACAAACCTCTAAATTTACCAAATTACGTGTATATTGTTTATCAATTATTATAACTTATTTAACAATGATTTATTAACATCGAACAATTGTTATAGATTTATAGCACAACGTAACCTAAGTATTCTATAAAGCGATTTTGAAAAAATATATAGAACCAATCTAGAGGTATTCTTTCGGATAAAAAAAATATTACTAATCGGTTCATATATGACCGAGGTCAGAGGTAACAAAAATATTAAAAAAAAATACACGTCGAATTGATAACCTTCTCCGTTCTTGAAGTCGATTAAAATGGTTGGTAATTCACACAGAATGTAAGACTCATATCAGCCTTGTATTATATACTCTCCCACCGTTGGGCACGGGCCTCCTCTACTACTGAGAGGGATTAAGGCCTTAGTCCACCACGCTGGCCTAGTGCGGATTGGTAGACTTCACACACCCTCGAAAATTCCTATAGAGAATTTCTCAGGTATGCAGGTTTCCTCACGATGTTTTCCTTCACCGGTAAAGCAAGCGATAATTCACAAAGAATACACATTTTTTTTTAGAAAAGTCAGAGGTGTATGCCGTTGGGATTTAAAGACTGTTTCAACAATATCTGTATCAGTGTAGAGCGATAAGCCAATGCTGTATTAAAGTAAATATCTCCCAATAATCGTGTTTTTGTATGACAGCCCTACGAGCAGTCGATCGGGACGATTGCGTTCCGATCGTAAACACGCTAACGTTATCGACTCGTCTCTTAATAATATTCAAATACAGGACTCGCTTTAATTGGATGAGTATTGTTTTCTATTATTTGAGTATTCGATTATGAAAATAATTATTGGAAATTAAATGTTGAATTTAATTTGCCTTGAGCAAATTTACTTGTGTTAATTTCGGGTGACAATGTTTTATATATTAAGGACTACAAGCGAGACTCGGTATAATAATTCAACAGCTTTTAATAGGCTAGGTTTAGATATGAATCATTAGAGCCATCGAACTACCTCGGACTTTAGGGATCAAAAAGGTTACTTGCCTGATGGTAAGCGATACGACCGCCCATAAACAGTAGCAACCATACATGACGTGGAATTACAAACTGCGTAGCAATCGATTGCGCTCGACACTCCTTTTTTTAATTTGTAGAGTATAAAGCATATACAGGGAAGACTCTGTCCAATGCTCGCTCGGATGGTGTTATTCTCCCGAGGGTCGACATTAGGCTGAAAGACCGGTGAAACCAAATTAACCGTTCCACTCACCCCTATTCGGTGGTAGTAATAACGCGCTTGTCATCCTGAGATAAAAGCTATTGTCCAAATTCTCCTTCAAACTGGAAAGTTGCATACACACTGCTGCTTGGTGCTAGAAATAGAAAATATTATAGTTATCCAGTAGTAATATATAGAACGGTAAGTTAAAGATGTGTACATGATCTGAATAATCAGGAAATAAATTAGCCAATAATTAGATATAGGCTGGTAAGTTCAAACATACTTACGTTCTCTGACTCAAAGTAATCAAGAAACAGCCTTTTATTATATAAATTCCGGTATTTTAACCAAAACCAATTAATTTATATCTATAAATCGCAAGTCGATAACTGATCAAAGTTCGAAAGAAGTTTTGGAATAGTTTTAAAAACATAATCAAAATCCATTGAATTCCAACTCATTACTGGAATTCCGTTCAAGTCTTGAGAATTCTAATGTCTAATTAACAACGCTTATGAACTGATGAATATTCAAAAAGAACGTATTAATTTAACATTAAAAGACGATTTTGATGTTGGTTTGAATGTGTCGAATATTGTTTGTTTTATTTATGGCCATATAAAGCTATAATGAGCTGTTTAGTTATAATAGACATACGAACATAACTTAACTTACTTTAAATTCTTAACTAAGTACAAATGGAATTTTCTTTTACTGATGGCACGTGAAAATTTACCCTATTCAAGAAACAGCTTATATTAGGAAAATGAGACAGTGTGGGATTATTTGAGACAATGAGCTTAAAGAAGCATTCATAATTAAAATAAAGCAAGTTACTGGTAGGTCCCTCATATGTGAGAATCCGCCTGGGTAGGTACCACCGCAATATCTATTTCTGCCGTCAACAGAAGTGTATAGTCACTGTTGTGTTCCGGTTTGAGGGACATTGTAGCCAGTGTAACTACTGCACATAATGAGACTTTCTCATGTCTCAGGATGGCGAGCACAGTGGAATGCCAAACAATACTTTGTGATTCAAATTTAGTGTTGTTTCTACTGGGCGGTCGTATCGCTTACCATCAGGCGAACGGCAAGCCCGTCTCGTCATTCAAAGCAAAAAAAACTATATTTGGAAAATATTGCTGCAAATCTTTATACATTTATCATCATCATCAGCCGCAGGATTTTCACTGCTTAACACCAAGCAATTATAGACTCCGAGCTGATACTAAGTACAAAAACCCAATACTACTACCCGACCCGGGCATCGAACCCGAGACTTTAGCACCGTAGTCCTATCATAGTACATCTACGTCACCGACGCAGTCAAATTCTATCCTTTGTGTTAAATCAAAACTGAAGGAAATTGCAAATCCTTTAAATCAATATAAATCACTACTAAAGGAAATTTCAAGAACTCCTCGTGTCAAATTTACGAGCATAAATCATGTTTAGAACTTTATAAGGATGACAGGTAACAATTATTTATGTTACCACCTCAACACTTTATTGATATTATAAACAATGAATTTACGACGCTACCGTATCCACCCTTCGTGTGACACAGCGCGAACATAAACCCCGTTATGTTCCACTTAAATCAATAATACCAAGTCATTATACCGCCAATAAAATCTTTTAATGATCAATAAAATTCTATAGTCTTTCATATTAATTTCTAAGATGCTCTATCAATTAAATCTCTACCCTATTTCCGTAATTTAGAGTTGGTTTTGGGAGAAAGTCCGTGGCTTGTGATTTTCGGTGTTGCCGCACAGTTTCTGCCCCCCGTGGTGAGGATACCAAAGGTCAGTAGACTGTGCTGTTATCTCAGAATTTAAACACGTCTTACAGGTAACGAGATAAAAGGTGATATATGTCATCTGACAAGATATGAATAGGGATGAGGGATATTGTGGGATAGTCCTGTTGATCGGTTTAAAAATATCGATTAAGGTCGAATCATCGATATATGTACTACGAACTAAATCTGTTGTTCCGTACACTCACTTTATTTGACTCAAATGTACTGCAACCCTTACACCTGACTAGTACGATTTCAAAACAGCATGTGGTTATCGTACATAACCACATTAGTGACGCTCATAATACAAGAATTCGAGTCTAATGTAAACCTGGATGTGAATAAACAAAATTAGTCAAATAAGTAAAATTATTTCTTCAAGTGAATAAATAGGTTATAACAGTGACGTTTTGGTTGCCATTTTAGTTCAGATTTTGAACAAATAGTTTGTATAGATGTTTGTGTCTATAGAATACACGTCAATGTGTTGAATCGATTGTCAAAAATTTTATTTACTTGGTATCATAAGGCGTCCTTATTACCCTCATTTATGAACTCAAATATTGCTTCCGCTATCTATTACACGTATTTTTCCGTGTAGTGGAACTACAAAGATCTTATACTGGCTGTTAACTGAAACTAAAAATTATATTGAATCAACTTCAAACAATCTCGTGGTTGGAATTTGTACTTGAACGGCTTCCTGTTATTAGTAACTAAATGTTTCTCATAGAAGTTAATTGATTTAATAATGGCCAAGTGTGTATTTATTCATATCTTTTTTGTACACCATAATTGTTAAAAAACAAACAAATATGTACACATATGATGGAAATAGTTTAAACTTCGGTGGTACAAATGACGGTCTTATCGCTCGAGGCGATCACTGCTAATTTTGTACTTAATTAATAACTATTTCATTTAAATATATCTGACATAGTCTTAGATGAAATGCACCTAAAATGATACGTTTATTTCTAGTACCTATATAAGCATCATTTCGAAAATTAAATAAATAACGACTCACACAAAATACTAATATCAATATCTAAATATTTAACTCATTTTAAACACAAAAAAGAAGTGTTAAAAATACACAAACATGGCCACCCTCGCGTTCCGTTTCACGCGGCGCACGGACGCTACTGTTCAACCCCCTGCCAGTACACTTGGTGTTTTTTACATATTTTATACGCGGTGGCGTGGCACGGAACGTAAACTCCTTATAAAATGTTTATTTTAATTATAATAACTTTTCTGTCTAATTGATTCTGACAGTTTGGCTCCTTGTTAACAAAAATATTGTTGGTATGCGGCATTGAATATTCATGCACTTTTTGTTACGTAATTTTGTTTGGGTCTCGATTTGGGTGTCTGTGTAGTGTACTGATTAATTTGAATGCTTAGGTTCTTGTGTTTGAAGTCTTATTCGTATAGACACTAGACTTATTATAAATATACTTGGACAGAGAGTGTTTAAGCATTCTAGAATTCGAAACAAGCAAAATGGGGTTTATATTGATTTGAAAATCACCTACGATTAGTTGATTGGATTTGAAGCTGTTGCGACTATAAACGTTCGGACGATCGAACGAATTCGTAGAAACAAAATGGGTACAGTCACCTACATTATATAGCTGAACAACTTCAAATTTAATTGATATATTTTATAAGTGTGGATTAAAATCAACGCCTTTCGTTTGTTAAGAAAAACAAATATTGGTAAGAACACAAAAGTGTGTAGGCGATTTGAAGTTTTGAATTTGTTCAGCTACTTATGTAACTGACTGTACATTACATACATAATATATAACTCCATCTATACTCCATTATATAATATATTTAACTACTTTCTTCCCCATTTTTCGCGTGAATATTCTTTCCTAGAATAAAAGACCCGCTGTTTTGCGTTATCAAAATAAAAAGTAGCCAATATATTAAATGCCTAGCTGAGTAAACAATAAAACATCTTCATATACAATATCAATACGATTAGTTTAATTACATAAATCGTTAGCAAACCAATAAACCATAGATCATGGCACCAAATTGTCTATGCCGCGATATAAACACAGAAGCCGCATTACAAAAAAGGTTCCGCTTCAATTATGTCAAATTCGATTTGACACATTGATGAACACGTCCGATGGAGGATTTGACCGTGCGACGTGGGTGGGCTGGGCGCGGATTTTTTCTTTGTTTTTTTTCTCTGACCGCTGTAGGGCGATGACTAACAAGCTTTCAATAACTAGCCACCGGCGATGCGTTATAATCGCTTCTGATTTGTTTTTGGCGGCAAAAAATTAGGTTAGGTTTTTTTTGTGGACTGTACTATACCGTAATGGTATATGATGAAAGAAAAATCTATATTATAAGGTGTTTCTAGAATCCTATATCGGATATCT
Source organism: Manduca sexta (assembly GCF_014839805.1). Classification (NCBI taxonomy): domain Eukaryota; kingdom Metazoa; phylum Arthropoda; class Insecta; order Lepidoptera; family Sphingidae; genus Manduca; species Manduca sexta. The sequence goes on from NC_051118.1 coordinate 10,766,608, forward strand.
AAGTACATCTAAGTAGATCGTGCCGCTCATTCATAACTTTAGGATTTTACTGAGCGCTGAAATTTTAGTCTTTACGGACTCCTGTGGTAAAAAGGAGGGAAGGATGTCTTCTACTCTTAGTACTAAATGCATTATTTATAGGGTACAACGGAAATATCATTCATTGTAAAATAATTAGACATCGTTATGGTCTCTAACGAAATTTTCATTTAGCCACATCTGAATATCAATAAAATTAATAAGTACTTAATTTGGTTTTAGCTTTTTATACTACGGTGGAACAATATACTCCTTTAAGCTATGGACAGTGCTAAAAATAACATAATAATAAACATTAACAATGTAACATGCCGCTCAAAAACGAAACAATAAGCGCAAAATGGCCGCTCAAAAACTGTTTCCCGCCAAAAGAACTGTCAAAGTGACATTCCTGTGTGGTGTGTGAGTGCGTCTCGGAATGTTCTTGAAAGCATGGTGACACACTGGATCGGTGGCGCCTCGCCGCGCTGCAGCTTGGAGCACGCCGAGCCGAAGGTCAGATATCTATCTGATGGATGCCTCAATCCCACGATACAAATGCTATTCAAAACTAGAAGCCATTTTATTTTTAAAGAAACAAAATTGCAATCATTTACGTTCGAATCAATTTAAAATTAGAATGATAAAACCTATTAAACCTCAAACGATGGTTTAAAACAATAAATTTAAATTAAGAATATTTGTTTCTTAAATGGCATATTTAAAATTTTGATACGCATTTGTGTCGTTTAGGCGAAATAAATTAGCACCGTAAATAGATAAATCGCACCAGATTTTTGCATGATTTTCTTTATTTTTATCGAATTGCACGCTATTACTAACCACTGCATAAAATAGCTATAATCCATTTATTCACGCTTTTTTGTAATTTATTTCTTATTTTAGCGTGTATCTTTAATGGCTTTTTTGCTTTTTATTGTTGTGAACATATTTTCTTCAATGCATATTCATTTTGTATAAAGAGGTAGGTATGGAATTAACTATATTTTACACCTTAGTTTTACTCAAACAACATATTGTGTACATTTTAAAACAAATACAAATATTTAAAATGCACAAATGAACAGTTTCTCCTAACTCTTATCAAAATATCACATGATACATACAACGAAGAGCAGAACTAGGTATATGTCCAGTGTCTGGTCAACCAAGACCTACATCGAATTCACTTTAAATTACCCAAATTAAACAATACAGACAGAGCTAAACACCTTGCCATATCAGTAACATGATTCAAATTTTACAACGTCCAAACAAACGGCTTCCAAGACATGGTCTCATATTACCCCATTCATAACGTGGGGACCATTAAACAACCATAAACTGCGGGGTGGTAGACAGTGAGTCGTTAGCCACACGACACCAGGCGATCATGAGCGACTGGAGTTGTATTCGCTCGATATATTCGGTGCGCCATCGGTAATTAGGCGTATGCTAATAATACTGGCAAGTCAGGAATTTTTATTGTTTTTGTCCTGGGAAGATTGTTACGACTGACTACGAAATGTCTTCATAACGAAATAAACATAGACTTTTTATGGTAATAGGCATAGATTTACTGAATTGGGAACAATAATATGTCGTTTAAGGGCTATGGACTTAACATACTCTCAGCCATTTTCTAATTAACGTTTTGTTTCAAACCACAGAAAAGAAAAAATTATATCTATTAGATTTTTACGAAAATATCCCTAATTTCTACCTTCATTCAATAATATCAAGACAACATTCCAATGAAACAATAAACATTTAACCTCATTCACAAACTATCCGAAACAAAATTAAAAAGGAATACCATTTTCAAAAAAGAACTGACAAATCGAACGACCTGTGTAATAGACAACCAATTTATCCAACACATAAACAACGAGCAGAGACAAAGGAATTAAAAAACAAAAGCGAAAGCACGGAGAACACAAGCCACCCAAAGATAACAGCAATAAAACAAATTTGTCCTTCTTGATGGGCGAACACGATGCGATTTATCGAGGATACGTCTCTTTTCCATGCGCCTTATTGTACCCGGCTTGAATGCGTTTTGTTCGTGCATATAGATAACAAAATGAGGTTAAATAGCTTATTTTAATCTATGGTTTTTATACTAAGAAAATGTACCTCCATAAACGATCGTGTTAACCCGCATTATCCCGTTTTGAGACTCAATCAAAACGCTTATAAAAGCTGTTTTAAAATTGTTAAGAGGGTTTCGACTCGGTAAACTTTTGAAACCAATGATGTGTAAAATGTGCTCTTAAAACCGGGTCGTGGTTATATGAACTTTTTGGTCCGTTTAGCCCAAGGAGCGCGGTTTAGCCATCAGAAATGTCTGCCGCATCGTGCGAAATGAATAATCTTTAAGATATTATTCAAAAATGAGTCAGCGATTTTGAATCCATAAATGAATTATTTATCGGACGCCGTTTGTTTGGTGATTTAATTATTTGCATTTCAAATTGGTGGACCTTGCTGACAAAAAGGCTTAACTACTAGGCCACCAAACCACATTAAATCGGTTTAATGGGCCGTCAAATTACGTAGAAGTTTAAGGTTACATTTGCTCTATAGACACAGGTACGTTATAAAAAAGATTCTAAATATAAATTTAAATTTATACCATTATAGTACCAAAATTCCATAAAAAGTAATATGAATCCAAACGTCTTTTTCTATACGATACAAGCGGTGATGTGTTTTACTACATTCTTAATTTAAAATATTTATGGTAATCGATTATAATCGATTCGTATTCGGAATAAGCACTTTACTACTGTAATATGGCGGGAATGCAAATCGAATGGTCATTATGAATCGGTTATAAGACCATGGGTTTAGTAAAACATTACACACGTGTCTTGATCATATTTAATGCTTTTAACAGTGCTTTCGATTCTGAAATTATGCAGAGCTAATTACGTGAAATACTTTTCCTGGGATAAAAGTCCTGCTATATCCTTTTCCGGACTAAATTTTATTTTTATTTGTAGAGACAATAAACGGTTACATATTAAGAAATATTAAAAAATAATCTAAATATACAAACATATAACGCATAGCATTATCCACATATTGACATAATATAGAATTAAGAATACAATTATGAGCTGACGTGCTATGACGAAATCATCTCCAACAACTAGAGAATAACGTTTTTTAAATTTTAAATATGGCTCTAATGTGTAACCAGGCGAAGATCTCGGAGTAACATCACAAATCCATTTA
>NC_051118.1:10770365-10810643 GCF_014839805.1 Manduca sexta
TTGGAAATTTAAAGATTTTAAACATTTCCTTTAATTTTATAATAGGCAACAAAAACGTTATTAAGTTACTCGTTAATTTCTAGAGACCTCCAACATTCATAGTCAAGGAATCCTGGAAGCGTTACTGACTTTTAATGCAAGGAGTAGTGATTGGAAAGATTATTTGGAATTTCTGAAAGTTCGAAAATGTTTCAAACAGTACAGAACGGTACAGCAAATCAGTTATCTGTAGCAGCGTGTCGAATCAAGCTGTAGACAAAATCAAACATATACCTAGTGATTTCTTATGACGCGAATGTTCGATATTGTAATAAACCTTATATATACTAAAACTAAAAGTTCATACTTAACGGTTGTTTCCGCGACAATATTTTATATTTTACTTTTGGATACCGATGTTAAATATTAAAAAATGTCGCGAGAAGATCCGTTAAGTAATTTCATTCAATGCAACTTTACATCTATTATATCATAATTAAATCTTCGTTAACCACCGTTTCTGAACTGTCGTCACTATGGCAGAAAAGGGACGCAAGATACTCTCTAAATAGCACGATCTGGCAATATAGCCAAATTATAACTATTGTAGTACGGTCCGACTAGGAAATAAAAAAAATAGAACAAAATTATTTTTGTCAGCGCTACCTTTATAACGAAAAAGGAAAAGTAACACCCTCCAGGAAGGATTTATTTTCGTGAACAAACTATACCTACCTTACTCAAAAACTACAAACTTATCCGAATCTCGTGTTAGTGTAAGTCACTTGATTTTAAAACTGAAGTGCCAACATTAATAAATATACAATTTCTCAACGGATATCGTTTCAACAGCATTTAAGTTAACACAGGCCTGTCATATGTTAAATGGTTTATGAATATTAATTTTTTTATTGTAATTAATTGCCTTTCCGTTGTTAAATTGTCTGTCAAGAAATGATTTTTATCAAACAAGGTATTATTGTTGAACAGCCTAAACAACATAGTATCATAGATTTTGAACAATATTAATTATGTACTTGGAGAATTAAAAATGTCTGAAAATGATAATTATACATGAAGTTATTAATAATAATACATAAAGATAGTCTAGATAATTTTAGTATCCGATTGATCCAACAATTGATGCGTAAGCATTGTGACTGGTAATTTTGTCCTTCAATCCAGAAACTAAACTACAAAATTTTTGCTGCTTCTTAGCAGTAGAAATGGACAAAGTGGTTTGACCCAAATGTAGTTTTCAAACAGAAAGTAATAATGTACTACTTCGTAGGTCCCATAACTCAGTTAAATACAGAGATAGAGAAGGGACGTACACGCACAATGTCAAATTGATAGACAGAGATTATAAATTCCCACCTTTCCAACACACTTTTTTTTCTACAAAAAAAAGTAACAAAAGTGAAAACGAATTACATATTCTAACAATGTACCAGGAACCCAAAAATGTGTAAGAGATGGCCCGTGACGATAACGTTCAGGGTTGCTTTCAACGTGCGTTTATCGAGCTGCATCTGATTCATGGAGCTTGTTTTTTTTCATGTTCAGATTATCTCTGATCCCCTTTATTGTTTGTTAATAGAAGTATTCGAATTAGTTATTAATAAAGTACTGGTGTGCTCTATTTTATGGATGACAAACAAAAGTAATGAACCGTACTGCGCATGTAATGTGTTTATGACTTTTGAATGGGAACAAACTGTTTATTTTATTACTGAATAACTTTCTGCCGTTTTGGAAACAGATTTTTGGTCTATGTCGTGCAATATCGAATAGAAATTATGTTTCTCCTTCTATCTTTCCTCAATCTATCTGCTTTCAGGTGGCTAATAAAATTTGTATTCAGACAAATCAACTTCAGTTTCTGGGTATTATTTTTTTATCTATATAGGGATAGCCAGTGGGGTTTATTATTGTAAAGAACCATTCGTAAAATAACCACACTTCTACAATATTCAACTTAGCTCATAGATTATAATACTTAATCACAAATTATTCAGGAAAATGTAATGGTGGTGCAATTTAACATTATTATGCTCTTGGGTATATATTTTAAAAGTTGATTTTTAATTGTTGCTCTTCAGTAAATCCTCGTGGAAGGTATTTAGTGTCTTATCAAAACAGTCGGCGCTTTTTGGACACAGACAGACAACTAGAAATGCGAAACGGTGACATCAGCACGATACTCGTATCGGGACCACCAGGCGCGCATAAACAGTCAGCGGTCTCCTGATATGGCGATAGACGTAAACATTTATGTGCATCGCTTAGCAGGTTATGTGATCCCGGTACCGTTACACACATAATATTTGAGTACCTACATTTAGTACCAGGCGTTCTGCGTTTTGTCTATGAGGTCCGCAGAGTGGTAGATAAGGTCCCTATGACAAGTTTTAAGCTACGTTACAACACGGTGTAGTCGATATTATGTCGTTATAAAAACTATAAACTAATGTAAGTACTCTAGGTATTAAAAAATGACCTTAAACTTAATTATTCTCATTAACTGAATATGGCAAAACATTTTGCCACGGTGTTACTAGCACTAGGGTAAAAAGTTGGGATACTAATGTAACAAAAATTTATTATTTTTATTGACGATAATAGCATTCGTCTATAAAAATTGGTTATGGAATACTCTTTGTGTCTTTGTCCTCATAAAATTCTAAAGATTTTAAACCTTCGCGCATCAGCATTTTGCGTAGGCATACCAACTTGCTACATTGTAGGATGATACAAAAACTATTGGTTCTAACGACATTGTTTACATACAAGTAATGGTATTAAAATGTAAATCAAATATGTTTCTGGTAATATTGGATTCAGATGCTTGTACGTACAAATGTTGTTTTTCTTAATAAATAAATGTTTATTATTTGAATAGTCCTTGTTTGTTTTAAAGGTAATTCCTGATGTACACTTATGTAGTTGCAGTTTTTATTATTAGTATTTTGACCGCTTTCGCTCACCCGGGAGAATATCACTTCTAGCAATCAATAATGTAGTTTTATATTAGTGAAATCATTTTCAGAATTAAATAAGTAGTTTAGTAAGTAAGGCAGAATTTTTCTGGAAAATCTCATGATTATGAACCAATAATCATAACACTGAAACACAACTTCTTTGAGTGAATGAAAATAAAGTTTTTCTTCAATATACATTGTATAATGCACAGACATGAGCGTGTTACAATTTTATTATATGTAAAGATTACTCAAGCTTTCTTTATAATAATAATAACATCAGCCCTGTTTATATACCGTCCCACTGTTGGGCACGGGCCTCCTTTAGTACTGTGAGGGATAAGGCCTTATTCTTCGCTGGCCTAGTGCAGATTGGTAGACTTCACACACCCTCAAAATTCCTTTCAACCCGCACTAGGCCAGCGTAGAGAACTAAGGCCTAATCCCTCTCAGTAACTTAGGAGGCCTGTGCCCAGCAGTGGAACAGTATACTTAGTCTGGCCATAAATACTGTTACACTTAATTATAAAAAATATTACATTTGAATTTCGAATCTGTCATTTTTATACGATTGTTCATTGTGTTTTCTCATTTTGGCGCCAATACATTGTAAAATATTTTGCGATATTAAAATGGTGTGGGGTGATAAAGAGAACCGAATCGCTGTGATAGCATTACACAAAGTAGGTATGGAGCCAAATGCAATTTTTAAAACTCTCCATACACTTGGTATTAGTAAAATGTTTGTGTACCGGGCTATTAATAGGTACAATGACACCTCCCTCTGTTTGTGACAGAAAAAGATCTGGCCGTCCACGTAGTGTTCGTACGAAAAAGGTGGTCAAAGCAGTAAGGGAAAGAATTCGAAGAAATCCTGTCCGAAAGCAAAAGATTTTATCTCGGGAAATGAAGATAGCACCTAGAACCATGTCGCGTATTTTAAAAGATGACTTAGGACTTGCAGCCTATAAGAGACGCACTGGCCATTTCTTAACTGATAATTTAAAGAAGAATAGGGTGGTAAAATCGAAACAACTACTGAAGCGGTACGCAAAGGGAGGTCACAGAAAAATTTTGTTTACGGATGAGAAAATTTTACAATTGAGCAACATTTTAACAAACAAAATGACCGTATTTATGCTCAAAGCTCTAAGGAAGCTTCCCAATTAGTCGACAGAGTGCAACGTGGACATTATCCGACTTCAGTGATGGTTTGGTGGGGTGTTAGCTATGAAGGAGTGACTGAGCCATATTTTTGTGAAAAAGGTATCAAAACATCGGCACAAGTGTATCAAGATACCATTCTTGAGAAGGTAGTTAAGCCCCTTAACATCACCATGTTCAATAACCAAGTATGGTCCTTCCAGCAAGACTCGGCGCCGGGTCATAAAGCTCGGTCCACGCAGTCTTGGTTGGAATCGAACGTTTCGGACTTCATCAGAGCTGAAGACTGGCCGTCGTCTAGTCCCGATCTTAATCCGCTGGATTATGATTTGTGGTCAGTTTTAGAGAGTACAGCTTGCTCTAAACGCCATGATAATTTGGAGTCCCTAAAACAATCTATACGATTGGCAGTGAAGAATTTTCCCATGGAAAGAGTGCGTGCTTCTATTGATAACTGGCCTCATCGTTTAAAGGACTGTATTGCAGCCAATGGAGACCACTTCGAATAAGCTTTTATATTTTTAATTGTTTTATATTTATGTATTAAACTGACACACTGTAAAAGTAATAAATGTTATTTGCAGTTAACAATTTTCTTTTTTCTTTATTACAATATTTATGGCAAGACTAGGTATAATACAGGGCTAATATTATTATATTTATTTATTTCTTGCCGTCTCACCGAACTATGAGACTGAAGGAACAGAGAGTGCACATGTGTATTGCGCACACACTTGTGCACTATAATATATCCGTAGCTGGCTGATCTCCGTTGAGATTGGCCGCCGTGGTCGAAATTCGGCTAGAAGAAGGTTAATTTATTTATTATTATCCAGCTTTTGTTTATCTAAAGTACTTGGAAACAGACTCAAACAGAGCAAGAACTATGCAGGTGACATGAGTGATTATGCGTCACCTAGCGTCTCAAATACAAGGCGCCGCCATTCGAGGAATTATTTGCAAAGCTTGCGAATATATTTATCTAACTTTGGAATGTAGTGTAGTGTAGTGTCAAATTCATTTCAGCTTGTTTCTATGACAGGACTAGTTACATATTTTATGTAATTTAAAACCTTAATCTATATTATTATACATATAAAGCTGAAGAGTTTGTTTGAATGTGCTAATCTCAAGAAATACTGGTTCGAATAAAAATGCATTTTAGTGATGGATAGAGCATTTATCAAGGAAGGTTATAGGCTATATAACATCACGCTATGACTAATAGGAGCGGAGAAACAATAAAAAATGATGCAAAAATAGGGAAAATTTATTCCTTTTGAGAGCTTCTGTTGTATGCGTTGTATGCCGCTTAGCAAGCAATAACTTTGTATGACGGAATTGTTTAAAATGTAAATTATAAAACAAAGTTCCCTGTCGCAACTGTCTGTCTGTCTGAATATGTTAAACTCAAGAACTACCTAACGTATTTCAATGAAATTTGGTATAGAGATAGTTTGAGACCCCAGGAAGGACATAGGCTAACAAAGGCTTCTATCCCGAGAAACTCTTTCACGCGGGTGAAACCGCGAGCAATAGCTAGTAACTGTATTGTATTTTTACTTCATTTGACAGGAACTGATGTAAAATATACAGTATGTTAAAATTAACACAAATTTATAATGTTAATAATACGAGGATAAAATCATTCAATTTACATTATTATACCAAGGCATATAAGGACTTGTTAACATCATCATCATCAACCACAGGATGCCCACTACTGAACATGGGCCTCCCCTAAAGATTTCCAGATCTCCCTATTGGAAGCGGCCCGCATTCAGCAACCTCTTGCGACTTTTATATGAATTAGTAAAAGTAATTTAAACTAGTACCTATATTGCAGTTGCGACGGTCATTTTAATTGATTTTGGCCTTTTCTAAGTTATCAACGTACATAAAAGTATCTTCTTCTTTTTTTTAATGTTCACTCACCGCCACTAACATTCCGTACCAGTGTTTTTATTAAAGATAGTCTTATGGGCGAGCGACGAATAAGTTTAAACAGTTTGAAAACGCTTCTGTATTGGTTTATAAGTCAATAAAGTAATCTGTTTACAATATAACTTTAAAAATTATATATTGATCGATGAGCTCTATGTCATGCATTGTTATAACGAAGTTCCAGTGTAGCTAGAATTTTAGATTTATTTTTCTTAGTAACTTAACGAGAAACCGCTAGCCTGCTGGTAAGTGACGTGACCGTCCACCAACTAACACTATGAAGTATTACAAAAGACTGCGTGTCATTTGCACTGCTCACCATGAAATATGTATTTTATTGGTACTAGGATATATTTTATATTCGCCCGTATAGCGACCACCGTATACAGGGTGTTAAAACCCGCCATAGTGGCACTAAGTGTGTCGCATTTCGGGATCAGCCTGTGTATATCCAACTGCAACAGACCGGTATAATTGTGTCGACTGGCGAGGGGTAATCGTCTCTCGTCAGTCGACTCTATTGACCCCACTCCACTTACCATCAAGTGCAGTGGTCACTTTGCCGTTTAAAAGAAACTCATGACGTGCCTCACAATCTAGTATTACTTACTTCCACAGCAAATTCTAGATTAACAATTACAAATGGTTTCAAACTATTACAGCTTACTCCAATTTCGTTCCATTACCGAAAATAAAAGCTCGCATTCCGGGCGGTGCTAGACGAAAAAAGCTCGTGAGGCGGAAGGGGCGTGGCGTCGGCTGGGCGGGGCGCCATAGATAAATGCGGGACCGATCCGGTGACGTCACAATGGTTCGGGATTGGGCTTTATTGTTGTTCTTTATTTGAATTTGGCAGACATGTTGGTTTTAATTCTTTTTTCAAATTGTATTATTTCGTAGTCCTGGGATTGTACGACATGCTAGTTGCTACTAGAGGTTTAATTTCTGTATTCCCGCTTTAATTTCGACTCCATACTTTTTGGTTAAAAGACAATGGTACTCTCTGGCATTACGAGTTATCATGGCTTAATTATAACATTCTTAAAGAGTAATCTACTTGACTACTCCTACTTAAAACCCCTAAATTTCAAAATATCCCCACATTTCATTGTGCTGCCGGGGCATCAGCAGCTTCCCAGCAAAATGAAACTAACGTTTATATTGCTGGTTCGCGCTATGCTCGCTGGCTGAACCCCATACAGCGTAGAGACCAAATCTACTTAATTTGGCCGTTTACTGTTAAACGTAGTAGATACTTCTACACTAGTGAAACTTTTAATCATTAATTTAGGTAAATAATGTTTTGTCAGACTTAAGTTATTTAAAGTATAGAAAGTTAAAACACTGATTTATTAAGACACTAGCTGTGCCCGCGACTTCGCTTGGAAATCAGTGCATCACAAAGCTTTTCCCGCGTACATCCCGACTTTCAAGATTTTTTATAACCACGCGACCTCTTCAACAGTAATCGTTATATTCCAGTCAATTTACATAAAACCGTAATGTACTATTACCCTAAACCTTCCATAATAATTGCACTATCTTTTAGTAAAAACCGTATAAAAATCTGTTCAGTAGATTATGAGAAAATCGATCACATACAGACAGCTTTTGGCAACTTCGTTTTATAATATATTATATTATATAGATAGATGACTAAAAGTTTTAATTTAATGTAGAATGCCATTATTAGAGGGCAGTATTACGGACTTACCAATATGTATGGATAGGTGCAAAATTAAAATTTAATGTTAAATGCCGATATTATTCAGTCTAGGAGCAGTATTACGGAATTACAAAAAGGTATAGTTGCTTATTCTATAACAAAAGGTCTAAACATCAACAACTTTTTTTTAGAATAAATAACAATACAATTTTTTAACATTACACCAATGATTACGTAAGCATGGCACAGAGGGGTTAGGCCTTTGCTTACTCTTGCTGACAAGGGGGATGGTGGGATACTAACATTCTGCTAACGTAATACTTAAACGGCTAGCTTGATTAATGAAACTTCAATAAAGTAGATATCAAAGTATTCGGCATTAATCTCAAAGCGCGAACAATTCCTTACTGGTAAAATTAAACTTTTTTTCGGATTTTTATCGCGGTTTTAATATTTGAGTTCACTCCCGACGTTTCGAAGACTTTGCAGCCTTCATGGTCACGGGGGGACTGAGGTGTTGTTCATTCGTAAAGTCAAAGCTACAATATCTACCTACATTTTACAAATATACAACTTTTTAAATTTTAGCTGTAGTCCGATCTATGCAGAATGAGCTCACAGTGTCTTGATTGCTTACTGTACAAAATAGACTATGAAAATTTATGCTTACCAAAATCATTACATAACATAATTTGTTTATAAACTAAAAAATATTGATAACATCCGGTGTTACTTGCAGTGTATGTGCGTTGGTTTATTTGTTCTAATTTCTAAAGCCACGTCCACAACACTAGTGGTAGGTCTCTCATATGTGAGAGCCGGGCTGGAGTCGGTACCACAGCAATGTCTATTTCTGCCGCCAAGCAGCAGTGTGTAGTCACTGTTGTGTTCCGGGTTAAAGAATTATAGCCAGTGTAACTACTGGACATAATGAGACTTAACATCTCATGTCTCAGGATGGCGAGCGCAGTGGAATACCAAATATTACTTCAGGAAACGTGAAGACGAGTATGTTGTTTCAATTAGCAACGAAAGTTAAAAAAAGAAAGCTCACCAACAAAAAGGAATAACAATTAACAAAACAATGAAATTAAAAGCTAATGACCAAGTCCCGTTTGCATACGCAATCGATTATCTCGATTGCGCGTTCGATTAAAATCGTTTAATTTATGCCTAATATCGGCTGTTGTCGATTGTATCTGGAATCGAATGGACCGGTCCGGCGAGTACGACTTGCAATGTTTGCGAAAAGTTGAGTATCCGAGATGGTTTAAAACGATAGCCGGTTGGATTTTAGGCAATGTTTTATAAAATTCTATATATATATATTTATTTATTTATTTTCCTCTCTTACATCTACTATTACAGGATAACCTAATGCAGTAGTGTAACACAATACAAATAAACAGTATTTTGTCTTACAATCCTCATATTTTATAATATGAATTATCCCGGCCGCTATCTTTGTGAATTCACTCACTTTCATATTTTGCCAAGTGAATAAGTTTTACCAGGATAAACTTCCCAATCAATTTTATCCTGGAATAAAAAATCCTATAGCGCTCATGAATAATGTAGCTTTCTGTTACTAAAATAATTTTTAAAAATTGGTTTAGTAGTTTCAAAGATCAACCTCTACAATCAAACTCAGAAACATTTCCTCTTTATAATATTAGTAATCTAGAGCACTCAATTCGCATAAGCCTAGCCAGTTGTAAGTCTAATACCATCTTTGATTCCTTTGCCCTTTCTTTTAAGAACGAAAAATACGAACCTTTATATATAAATACGGGTTCCCATCAAAATGGTATGTAATTGCGACAATAACAGAATTAATGTCCCATCCTAACGATTAGTACAAAGTGATTCTTATCTCGGTTAATCGTGGGGACAAATGCGCATACGCAGGGTTACCAGTATTGTATATTAGGTGTCGCGACTACGCCCACACTAAAAGCCTTTTCGCTATACAAATACCTAAATCACTATAGCGATCCATATTGCAATCTGTCAGTGCCATCTCCTTAACAAACTGATTAAATAATATTAGGAAGATACAGCCTATATAACACCTCACTCCGCCCCGTGACCAAGGCTGCACTCTTCGAAACGTTGGGAGGAAATTTGAATAAAAAAAAAACATCCGAAATAAATTTTATTTCGATGTACATTCACATTCGCGTAAACATAAGAAATCTTTATCCAAGACACAAACCTCTAAATTTACCAAATTACGTGTATATTGTTTATCAATTATTATAACTTATTTAACAATGATTTATTAACATCGAACAATTGTTATAGATTTATAGCACAACGTAACCTAAGTATTCTATAAAGCGATTTTGAAAAAATATATAGAACCAATCTAGAGGTATTCTTTCGGATAAAAAAAATATTACTAATCGGTTCATATATGACCGAGGTCAGAGGTAACAAAAATATTAAAAAAAAATACACGTCGAATTGATAACCTTCTCCGTTCTTGAAGTCGATTAAAATGGTTGGTAATTCCCACAGAATGTAAGACTCATATCAGCACTGTATTATATACTCTCCCACTGTTGGGCACGGGCCTCCTCTACTACTGAGAGGGATTAAGGCCTTAGTCCACCACGCTGGCCTAGTGCGGATTGGTAGACTTCACACACCCTCGAAAATTCCTATAGAGAATTTCTCAGGTATGCAGGTTTCCTCACGATGTTTTCCTTCACCGGTAAAGCAAGCGATAATTCACAAAGAATACACATTTTTTTTTAGAAAAGTCAGAGGTGTATGCCGTTGGGATTTAAAGACTGTTTCAACAATATCTGTATCAGTGTAGAGCGATAAGCCAATGCTGTATTAAAGTAAATATCTCCCAATAATCGTGTTTTTGTATGACAGCCCTACGAGCAGTCGATCGGGACGATTGCGTTCCGATCGTAAACACGCTAACGTTATCGACTCGTCCCTTAATAATATTCAAATACAGGACTCGCTTTAATTGGATGAGTATTGTTTTCTATTATTTGAGTATTCGATTATGAAAATAATTATTGGAAATTAAATGTTGAATTTAATTTGCCTTGAGCAAATTTACTTGTGTTAGTTTCGGGTGACAATGTTTTATATATTAAGGAATACAAGCGAGACTCGGTATAATAATTCAACTCCTTAGGCTAGGTTTAGATATGAATCATTATAGCCATAGAGCTACCTCGGACTTTAGGGATCAAAAACGTTACTTGCCTAATGGTAAGCGATACGACCGTCGGACTCAAAGGCGTAATAATGTTACTTGCCTGATGGTAAGCGATACGACCGCCCATAAACAGTAGCAACCATACATGACGTGGAATTACAAACTGCGTAGCAATCGATTGCGCTCGACACTCCATTTTTAATTTGTAGAGTATAAAGCATACACAGGGAAGACTCTGTCCAATGCTCGCTCGGATGGTGTTATACTCCCGAGGGTCGACATTCGGCTGAAAGACCGGTGAAATCAAATTAACCGTTCCACTCACCCCTATTCGGTGGTAGTAATAACGCGCTTGTCATCCTGAGATAAAAGCTATTGTCCAAATTCTCCTTCAAACTGGAAAGTTGCATACACACTGCTGCTTGGTGCTAGAAATAGAAAATATTATAGTTATCCAGTAGTAATATATAGAACGGTAAGTTAAAGATGTGTACATGATCTGAATAATCAGGAAATAAATTAGCCAATAATTAGATATAGGCTGGTAAGTTCAAACATACTTACGTTCTCTGACTCAAAGTAATCAAGAAACAGCCTTTTATTATATAAATTCCGGTATTTTAACCAAAACCAATTAATTTATATCTATAAATCGCAAGTCGATAACTGATCAAAGTTCGAACGAAGTTTTGGAATAGTTTTAAAAACCATAATCAAAATCCATTGAATTCCAACTCATTACTGGAATTCCGTTCAAGTCTTGAGAATTCTAATGTCTAATTAACAACGCTTATGAACTGATGAATATTCAAAAAGAACGTATTAATTTAACATTAAAAGACGGTTTTGATGTTGGTTTGAATGTGTCGAATATTGTTTGTTTTATTTATGGCCATATAAAGCTATAATGAGCTGTTTAGTTATAATAGACATACGAACATAACTTAACTTACTTTAAATTCTTAACTAAGTACAAATGGAATTTTCTTTTACTGATGGCACGTGAAAATTTACCCTATTCAAGAAACAGCTTATATTAGGAAAATGAGACAGTGTGGGATTATTTGAGACAATGAGCTTAAAGAAGCATTCATAATTAAAATAAAGCAAGTTACTGGTAGGTCCCTCATATGTGAGAATCCGCCTGGGTAGGTACCACCGCAATATCTATTTCTGCCGTCAACAGAAGTGTGTAGTCACTGTTGTGTTCCGGTTTGAGGGACATTGTAGCCAGTGTAACTACTGCACATAATGAGACTTTCTCATGTCTCAGGATGGCGAGCACAGTGGAATGCCAAACAATACTTTGTGATTCAAATTTAGTGTTGTTTCTACTGGGCGGTCGTATCGCTTACCATCAGGCGAACGGCAAGCCCGTCTCGTCATTCAAAGCAAAAAAAACTATATTTGGAAAATATTGCTGCAAATCTTTATACATTTATCATCATCATCAGCCGCAGGATTTTCACTGCTTAACACCCCCCCCCCACGATTTCCAGATCACCCAATTGGAAGCGGCCCGCATCCAACGACCTCTAGCGACTTTTTTTAGTCATCTGTCCACTTGTGGGTGGACGTCATTTCATTCATACGTTCTTAATATTCAAATTCTATTACACACTCACGCCTTTTATTGCCCAACGGGTAGGCAGAGGCGCTACTGGTCGCCAGTTTTCGCCGTGTGTATTTTGTCTTATGATATGATGGTAGAGCCAATCGCCATATCAAGCAATTATAGACTCCGAGCTGATACTAAGTACAAAAACCCAATACCACTACCCGACCCGGGCATCGAACCCGAGACTTTAGCACCGTAGTCCTATCGTACATCTACGTCACCGACGCAGTCAAATTCTATCCTTTGTGTTAAATCAAAACTGAAGGAAATTTCAAATCCTTTAAATCAATATAAATCGTGTCAAATTTACGAGAAATAATCATGTTTAGAACTTTATAAGGATGACAGGTAACAATTATTTATGTTACCACCTCAACACTTTATAGATATTATAAACAATGAATTTACGACGCTACCGTATCCACCCTTCGTGTGACACAGCGCGAACATAAACCCCGTTATGTTCCACTTAAATCAATAATACCAAGTCATTATACCGCCAATAAAATCTTTTAATGATCAATAAAATTCTATAGTCTTTCATATTAATTTCTATGATGCTCTATCAATTAAATCTCTACCCTATTTCCGTAATTTAGAGTTGGTTTTGGGAGAAAGTCCGTGGCTTGTGATTTTCGGTGTTGCCGCACAGTTTCTGCCCCCCGTGGTGAGGATACCAAAGGTCAGTAGACTGTGCTGTTATCTCAGAATTTAAACACGTCTTACAGGTAACGAGATAAAAAGGTGATATATGTCATCTGACAAGATATGAATAGGGATGAGGGATATTGTGGGATAGTCCTGTTGATCGGTTTAAAAATATCGATTAAGGTCGAATCATCGATATATGTACTACGAACTAAATCTGTTGTTCCGTACACTCACTTTATTTGACTCAAATGTACTGCAACCCTTACACCTGACTAGTACGATTTCAAAAACAGCATGTGGTTATCGTACATAACCACATTAGTGACGCTCATAATACAAGAATTCGGGTCTAATGTAAACCTGGATGTGAATAAAAAAAATTAGTCAAATAAGTAAAATTATTTCTTCAAGTGAATAAATAGGTTATAACAGTGACGTTTTGGTTGCCATTTTAGTTCAGATTTTGAACAAATAGTTTGTATAGATGTTTGTGTCTATAGAATACACGTCAATGTGTTGAATCGATTGTCAAAAATGTTATTTACTTGGTATCATAAGGCGTCCTTATTACCCTCATTTATGAACTCAAATATTGCTTCCCGCTATCTATTACACGTATTTTTCCGTGTAGTGGAACTACAAAGATCTTATACTGGCTGTTAACTGAAACTAAAAATTATATTGAATCAACTTCAAACAATCTCGTGGTTGGAATTTGTACTTGAACGGCTTCCTGTTATTAGTAACTAAATGTTTCTCATAGAAGTTAATTGATTTAATAATGGCCAAGTGTGTATTTATTCATATCTTTTTTGTACACCATAATTGTTAAAAAACAAACAAATATGTACACATATGATGGAAATAGTTTAAACTTCGGTGGTACAAATGACGGTCTTATCGCTCGAGGCGATCACTGCTAATTTTTGTACTTAATTAATAACTATTTCATTTAAATATATCTGACATAGTCTTAGATGAAATGCACCTAAAATGATACGTTTATTTCTAGTACCTATATAAGCATCATTTCGAAAATTAAATAAATAACGACTCACACAAAATACTAATATCAATATCTAAATATTTAACTCATTTTAAACACAAAAAAGAAGTGTTAAAAATACACAAACATGGCCACCCTCGCGTTCCGTTTCACGCGGCGCACGGACGCTACTGTTCAACCCCCTGCCAGTACACTTGGTGTTTTTTACATATTTTATAAGCGGTGGCGTGGCACGGAACGTAAACTCCTTATAAAATGTTTATTTTAATTATAATAACTTTTCTGTCTAATTGATTCTGACAGTTTGGCTCCTTGTTAACAAAAAATATTGTTGGTATGCGGCATTGAATATTCATGCACTTTTTGTTACGTAATTTTGTTTGGGTCTCGATTTGGGTGTCTGTGTAGTGTACTGATTAATTTGAATGCCTAGGTTCTTGTGTTTGATGCCTTATTAGTATAGGCACTAGACTGTTCATTTTTTTTTATTTTAAAGTTTATTTTTTACATTATTATATATTCTTTAATAAAAATAAATGCATATAAAAAATGAATGACCCTCCGATGGCGAAGCTCAAGACCCAAGCCACCGGTGGTTAGGGATTCAAAGTGTGAAATCTTCTCACAATGCGCGCTATGTCCAACAATACTTCCTTCGGCATCTGGTCTCCGACCCAACGGCCAATTGAGAGCTTCTGAAGATGTCGGTCACACTAGACTTGTTATTAAACTTGGACAGCGAGTATTTGAATATTCTAGAATTCAAGACAAGCAAAATGGGGTTTTTGTTTCATTTGAAAATCACCTACGATTAGTTGATTGGATATGTAGCCGATGCGATTATAAACACTTTATCGAATATAATAGCTACAGTTCAATAAGTAGGTGGACAAATTCGAAATTTCAAATCAATTATACACGTTAAGTTTAATTAAAACTCTTTTTGTGAAGTACAAAAAAAAGAAAAAAAAATAGTGTTCAAAAGTGTGTAGGCGATTTGAAGTTTTGAATTTGTTCAGCTACTTGTGTAACTGACTGTACATCACATACTTAATATACTTCCATCTAACCAACTCGAAGTGTCAAAATTCCCCTCGTCTTTCCTAATTACCATTGTAAAGCTAAATTAAAAACCCAGACACCACTAAACTAATTAGAACTATATCTGGAATATATGTATGTTTAACTAGTTCTTTCCCGTATTTTCCGGAAATACTTTCCTAGAATGAAAATCCCGCTGTTTTGCGTTATCAAAATAAAAAGTAGCCAATATATTAAACGCCTAGCTGAGTAAACAATAAAACATCTTCATATACAATATCAATACGATTAGTTTAATTACATAAATCGTTAGCAAACCAATAAACCATAGATCATGGCACCAAATTGTCTATGCCGCGATATAAACACAGAAGCCGCATTACAAAAAAGGTTCCGCTTCAATTATGTCAAATTCGATTTGACACATTGATGAACACGTCCGATGGAGGATTTGACCGTGCGACGTGGGTGGGCTGGGCGCGGATTTTTTCTCTTTTGTTTTTTTTTCTCTGACCGCTGTAGGGCGATGACTAACAAGCTTTCAATAACTAGCCACCGGCGATGCGTTATAATCGCTTCTGATTTGTTTTTGGCGGCAAAAAATTAGGTTAGGTTTTTTTTGTGGACTGTACTATACCGTAATGGTATATGATGAAAGAAAAATCTATATTATAAGGTGTTTCTAGAATCCTATATCGGATATCTAAGTACATCTAAGTAGATCGTGCCGCTCATTCATAACTTTAGGATTTCACTGAGCGCTGAAATTTTAGTCTTTACGGACTCCTGTGGTAAAAAGGGAGGGAAGGATGTCTTCTACTCTTAGTACTAAATGCATTATTTATAGGGTACAACGGAAATATCATTCATTGTAAAATAATTAGACATCGTTATGGTCTCTAACGAAATTTTCATTTAGCCACATCTGAATATCAATAAAATTAATAAGTACTTAATTTGATTTTAGCTTTTTATACTACGGTGGAACAATATACTCCTTTAAGCTATGGACAGTGCTAAAAATAACATAATAATAAACATTAACAATGTAACATGCCGCTCAAAAACGAAACAATAAGCGCAAAATGGCCGCTCAAAAACTGTTTCCCGCCAAAAGAACTGTCAAAGTGACATTCCTGTGTGGTGTGTGAGTGCGTCTCGGAATGTTCTTGAAAGCATGGTGACACTGATGCCGTGTGGCTACCTCGGTGGCGCCTCGCCGCGCTGCAGCTTGGAGCACGCCGAGCCGAAGGTCAGATATCTATCTGATGGATGCCTCAATCCCACGATACAAATGCTATTCAAAACTAGAAGCCATTTTATTTTTAAAGAAACAAAATTGCAATCATTTACGTTCGAATCAATTTAAAATTAGAATGATAAAATCTATTAAACCTCAAACGATGGTTTAAAAACAATAAATTTAAATTAAGAATATTTGTTTCTTAAATGGCATATTTAAAATTTTGATACGCATTTGTGTCGTTTAGGCGAAATAAATTAGCACCGTAAATAGATAAATCGCACCAGATTTTTTGCATGATTTTCTTTATTTTTATCGAATTGCACGCTATTACTAACCACTGCATAAAATAGCTATAATCCATTTATTCACGCTTTTTTGTAATTTATTTCTTATTTTAGCGTGTATCTTTAATGGCTTTTTTGCTTTTTATTGTTGTGAACATATTTTCTTCAATGCATATTCATTTTGTATAAAGAGGTAGGTATGGAATTAACTATATTTTACACCTTAGTTTTACTCAAACAACATATTTTGTGTACATTTTAAAACAAATACAAATATTTAAAATGCACAAATGAACAGTTTCTCCTAACTCTTATCAAAATATCACATGATACATACAACGAAGAGCAGAACTAGGTATATGTCCAGTGTCTGGTCAACCAAGACCTACATCGAATTCACTTTAAATTACCCAAATTAAACAATACAGACAGAGCTAAACACCTTGCCATATCAGTAACATGATTCAAATTTTACAACGTCCAAACAAACGGCTTCCAAGACATGGTCTCATATTACCCCATTCATAACGTGGGGGGACCATTAAACAACCATAAACTGCGGGGTGGTAGACAGTGAGTCGTTAGCCACACGACACCAGGCGATCATGAGCGACTGGAGTTGTATTCGCTCGATATATTCGGTGCGCCATCGGTAATTAGGCGTATGCTAATAATACTGGCAACAGGAATTTTTATTGTTTTTGTCCTGGGAAGATTGTTACGACTGACTACGAAATGTCTTCATAACGAAATAAGTCTGAGAAGACTTTTTATGGTAATAGGCATAGATGTTACTGAATTGGGAACAATAATATGTCGTTTAAGGGCTACGGACTTAACATACTCTCAGCCATTTTCTAATTAACGTTTTGTTTCAAGCCACAGAAAAGAAAAAATTATATCTATTAGATTTTTACGAAAATATCCCTAATTTCTACCTTCATTCAATAATATCAAGACAACATTCCAATGAAACAATAAACATTTAACCTCATTCACAAAACTATCCGAAACAAAATTAAAAAAGGAATACCATTTTCAAAAAAAGAACTGACAAATCGAACGACCTGTGTAATAGACAACCAATTTATCCAACACATAAACAACGAGCAGAGACAAAGGAATTAAAAAAACAAAAGCGAAAGCACGGAGAACACAAGCCACCCAAAGATAACAGCAATAAAAACAAATTTGTCCTTCTTGATGGGCGAACACGATGCGATTTATCGAGGATACGTCTCTTTTCCATGCGCCTTATTGTACCCGGCTTGAATGCGTTTTGTTCGTGCATATAGATAACAAAATGAGGTTAAATAGCTTATTTTAATCTATGGTTTTTATACTAAGAAAATGTACCTCCATAAACGATCGTGTTAACCCGCATTATCCCGTTTTGAGACTCAATCAAAACGCTTATAAAAGCTGTTTTAAAATTGTTAAGAGGGTTTCGACTCGGTAAACTTTTGAAACCAATGATGTGTAAAATGTGCTCTTAAAAACCGGGTCGTGGTTATATGAACTTTTTGGTCCGTTTAGCCCAAGGAGCGCGGTTTAGCCATCAGAAATGTCTGCCGCATCGTGCGAAATGAATAATCTTTAAGATATTATTCAAAAATGAGTCAGCGATTTTGAATTCATAACATAACATAACATCACGCATTTTATCCCCGAAGGGGTATGCAGAGGCGCAACTAGGGCACCCACTTTTCGCCAAGTATGTTCCGTCCCATGATGTGATAGGGGGCGAGCCTATCGCCATATCGGGCACAAATTCCAGACTCCGGGCTGATACTGAGCAGAAAAACCCTAACATCACTTTGCCCGACCCGGGATTCGAACCCAGGACCTCAGAGCGCTATTGTACCGGACGTGCAATACAACTACGCCACCGAGGCAGTCATTTTGAATCCAAAATGAATTATTTATCGGACGCCGTTTGCTTGTGATTTAATTATTTGCATTTCAACTTGGTGGACCTTGCTGACAAATAAGGTTTAACGACCCACCAAACCACATGAAATTACTGTAATGCAATTGTCCAAATTACGTAGAAGTTTAAGGTTACCTTTGCTCTATAGACACAGGTACGTTATAAAAAAGATTCTAAATATAAATTTAAATTTATACCATTATAGTACCAAAATTCCATAAAAAGTAATATGAATCCAAACGTCTTTTTCTCTATACGATACAAGCGGTGATGTGTTTTACTACATTCTTAATTTAAAATATTTATGGTAATCGATTATAATCGATTCGTATTCGGAATAAGCACTTTACTACTGTAATATGGCGGGAATGCAAATCGAATGGTCATTATGAATCGGTTATAAGACCATGGGTTTAGTAAAACATTACACACGTGTCTTGATCATATTTAATGCTTTTAACAGTGCTTTCGATTCTGAAATTATGCAGAGCTAATTACGTGAAATACTTTTCCTGGGATAAAAGTCCTGCTATATCCTTTTCCGGACTAAATTTTATTTTTATTTGTAGAGACAATAAACGGTTACATATTAAGAAATATTTAAAAATAATCTTAATCTAAATATACAAACATATAACGCATAGCATTATCCACATATTGACATAATATAGAATTAAGAATACAATTATGAGCTGACGTGCTATGACGAAATCATCTCCAACAACTAGAGAATAACGTTTTTTAAATTTTAAATATGGCTCTAATGTGTAACCAGGCGAAGATCTTTCGGAGTAACATCACAAATCCATTTATAAATTTTCGTATTAATTTCTCACAAACAGCCAAATATGTTAACAATCTTTTGCATTTATAATAATTAAATATAAAATAGACGCCGCGCTTTATTTTATCCGCTAAGAGTATTGTTATACGAACCTATCACTATTTTACGAGAATATGAATGAAATGATCTAAACAATAATAAAAAAAAAAACAAATGCATTTTTTTATGTATCATGCACTGTAGTTCACACCTTAAAATGATTTTGAAAATAGCAACACCAGAGTTTCAGCCCGTTCTCCTCTGGTGAGAACTTTCGAACTAGTGGTAGAGTTTATATTGACGTATTTTTTCTCTATATTATGTACAGTAGTTTACACCTTAAACTGATTTTGAAAAGAGCAACACCAAACTTTCTTGCCTGTTCTTCTCTAGTAAGAACTTTCCGAACTAGTAGAATTAATATTGACGGAACCTAAATAACACATAACATTTCATAGGTTCAAATAAATTATTTAATTTCAGAAAATTCAGTTTTACATTTTATTTTTCCTGGGACATGATTTAATAGATGCCTTGCTAATCCAGAAGAGAGCAGCATAGTTTTATGGTATGCCAAACCTACCAACTTTCCGACCTGGGCAACCAACTGAAAACTTCGAGTTTGATATCAGTTAATGGAAGTAGGGAACGGATCAAAAGTGAAGTGAATCACATGGTCTAAAACATAAACATTATCATGGATTCAAGCCTTAAAGATAGAAATAAGCATCTAGAAATTAAATTTATAGTAGGTGTACATGCATTATACGCATTCAGTAACGTAACATTTGTATCTATAAAACAATGGTACGAACCCAGTCGAGGTAACCCCGCCGCTCTACTATTTTTTGAAGTAATCGAAATTGGTCGAAATATGAATTTAATTTCTCTTTAATGTAAAACATATAGTCAATTCACATTGCGACTATGAAACAATGGTACGAACCCAGTCGAGATACCACCGTTGCTCTACCATTTTTGAAAGTATTCGTTGGTCAAAATATCAATTTAATTTCTCTTTAATGTAAAACATATTGTCACTTCACATTTACGTCTATAAAACAATGGTACGAACCCAGTTTAGTTGTCAGTAGCTCTATACATTTTTGTATGAATTCAATATTGTTAAAAATATCAATTTAATTTCTATTTAATGTAAAACATCTAGACACTTCACATTTGCGTTTATAAAACAATAGTATGAACCCAGTCGAGGTACCACCACCGCTCTACCATTTTTTGAAAGTATTCGTTGGTTAAAATATCAATTTAATTTATCTTTAATATAAAACATAGACACTTCATATTTGCGTCTATAAAACAATGGTACGAACCCAGTATAGCTGTCAGTGGCTCTATTATTTTTTTAAATTATTCCACATTGGTCAAAATATCAATTTATTTTTTCATTAATGCAACAGTCAAACGAAAACATTACGTCGAAATATTTAAAATTCTACACGCATGTAAAGTTTAATTTATGAACGGAATTAAAATAACTTTCTTTGTGCGCATACGATATTAAAACATTTTTATATACCACGTAAATCACTTTAGTTTTGTAACTGTGAGAGTTTTCCAATCAGGCAATAAATAAACGGGAAGCTGTGAGATGAATGTATAGCGAAGCTCGGTTTGGTGTTAGTTATTTTGTAAAATGGCTAGATTTGTTTTTTTTTTCGTGAAAAAAAATATCCTATGGATTTGTCATGCCCAAGCCGCTTACAGTTATATTAAGGTTATAGCTTAAGGTCCATTTTTCATACATTTTGTTTCACCTTTAATCTGGGTAACTAAACAAGTATTGACAAGTAAAGAATTTAAATTCACGTCTAGTTAGTGATTAGTTCTCGCAGTTGAAAGAAAAACGTAAAAATAATTAATATGCATAGATATTTCGGCCTTTAAAAAAAATAAAAATTATATGTTTTCTAATTCTTCTTCTCTATTAATTCTTCTAATTATTTGATAACTACCATGATATTTAAAGTAATGTCATTGCAGTTCTTATAATAAATATTAATAATAATAAAAATTTGGTATGATTAATACTTTTACATATAACATATTTACGAACACGAATTTTTTGGCAATATTGTATAATTATAATACAATTTCTGACTATCCCACATAATGTACAACAATTGCCAGAAAAAAAAATGATTGAATTTTAAGTCAATATTTTAGACACAATCACAATAGACAGTTAAAATAAATCAAAAGTTTGTCTGTCCCGTATACTTGTACAATATAACATTATGCATAAATTCAAAAACACAAAATAAATTTAAAATACCGGTATTTTCCGGTTGACCAGCTAAATCATGAAACAACCGAACATAAAATCGACCTGCGACATTGCCATCCAAAACAAGTTTTTCTATGCGCGCATAAATCTCAGTACCTAGTGATTTCTGTTACCCCGGTACAATGAACGAAAGGTTATCCGATTGTTTTATCCTGGTGGGTGCGGAATGGCAAATCCAACCAAACAGCTCAAACAACTAGTCCATCAACATTGCATCCAAATAAGATTGAGGCCCAAATATTGTAAATTGCAAAGTAAAATGGAATGTAGAGTTATAATAATAGATAACTTATCTCTCTATGCTATCAGTAAAGCCAAAGCAGTAAGTCCCTACACAGCGTTGCGATTAACGCTTTCAACTCATGTTGTCCTAGTATTTGGGCATCAAGATATTGGCAGATGCAATGCAATGACGAAAAACATAAAATCGTTAAAATTGACAGAAAGGGACACATGTATGAAACCGCTGTTGCAGTATCACTTGGTGTTTCATGATACCCTAGTGACCCAAGACAGAGATTCCTTACAATGTCGTATGTGACCGATTAACGTTCGGTCACAAAATGTATGTATTTTTTATTCCTCAAAAATATTGCCAACAATCAAGAATTTTAGTTTCAAATCGTTTAAAAAAATATTTTAGAGCATACAAATTTATATTATTCTTTTTAGCAAGGAACTATAACAATTTAAATAATTAATCAATTATATATTTGGACGTACCATTACATAATTAGGATACATAATTTTGCAATTAAACAATACAATCAACAAAAAGCTACAGCATTTTCGACAGTTTTCTTCTTACTTTATTATACTGCATCTCCCGCTCACTTCCCGGAACGCCCGCTAAGACAAATGACAATAAAAGGCCGTTACCACATTAAAATAAATCACTATTAAAATTGACATTTTCACGCGATGAGTCAAAAAACGTACGTCTCTTATTAATATCGTATATCGTCGTATTATCGGCGATCAACTCGCCCGGTTATAAATTCGAGAGTTTATTCCTACGACGTCAGAGGGAGATAGCATGACGAGACCTGGATGTGGTATCTCCGTTGCGTAAGAGTGACGGGTATATGGGTCTCAGATCGTAAATATAAAGTGAGATAAAACAATAAACGTATTACATTTAAATAAAGAAGCGTTTTGTCTCGGTGCTTGTTTAGGACGTACATGGTGTTCCATGTTACGTACCATTAATTTTGTTAAATTATTTTTTTTATGCTTAACTTCGTTAGATTTTCCTCCTTATCTGCTTTAAGAAATCAGATATATTATTATAATATAAATAATGTAACTCGTTGTTATTTATTACTATTTAAATATCTTACTTATAATGCTTTATAAGCGCATTAGTCAATATATTTATTATTATTATTTTTTTACATTGAGAACGTACTGGCATAGTAAACGACTTTCATAAAACATTGGCCTGAAAAGTTTATAAAACTATTGTCGTAGCAAATTTCTATCCCACTGCTAGAGGTTTTAAATTTGCCACGACATGAGAGTATTTAGGTTTAATTTTCCTAACTAAATGCTGTAAAGAAAAAAACGTAGCATTATTGAATGTGATAAGACGAAATGTTAGTTTAGTTAACATCAAATACACGTAACAAACCACAAAATTCATAAGACTCACTTACCACGTAGAGATTATCTTAATACCGCTTATCTCCCTATCTCTATCAATTTAGATATATAACGCGTAAACAGGACACGCTGTGCAGTCCCGGCACCAAGGCGCACAGGCGCGTTGTCGCCGCGTAAAACGTATAAATTAGCCCGCGCTATCTGAGATCGGCCGGCCTCACACCTCGAAAGGAATGCGCGCGCTGATTTACGCTCTTTCACACGAGCATCTACCTACTGCTAACTATGCACTCCTAGTACATCGGATGTTAGGACTAGACGAAATGTCTGTGACTGACATTTATCAAATTGTTACCAAATTCATTCAATTTCTTCTGGAAAAATTACAAAGATTACGAACTTTATTACGAAAGTTATTACACAATTTAAAAAATACTTATTTATTCACTCTATCTATTTAAGTAGTCTATAGGGCTAATGTTTACGGCATATAACTTATATTTAATTTACTTTATGTGTGTCCTTTCCTTCGTAAACAAGGCTGTAAATGTTGCAGAAATCAAACAGGTTTTACAGACTGAATATATTTTAAAGTGCGAAATGACCAGCACACTTAGCCTCATATTATATTATGTAGTTTAAATATTTGTTCTTAAGGTGATACCTCAAGGTCCATTTTCATACATTTTGTTTCACCTTTAATCTGGGTAACTAAACAAGTATTGGCAAGTAAAGAATTTAAATTCACGTCTAGTTAGTGATTAGTTCTCGCAGTTGAAAGAAAAACGTAAAAATAATTAATAATCATGAATATTTCGGCCTTTAAAATTTAATATGACGAAATTTTAAAGGCCGAAATATCCATGATTATTAATTATTTTTACATTTTTCTTTCAACTGCGAGAACTAATCACTAACTAGACGTGAATTTAAATTCTTTACTTGCCAATACTTGTTTAGTTACCCAGATTAAAGGTGAAACAAAATGTATGAAAATGGACCTTGAGGTATCGCCTTAATTCGAAACAAATTATTATTATTATATTATTCCTAATTTCTAGATTGTTATTTTCCTTTAATAAAACCATAATTATGCAGAGAGACAATCCTTTATTTGAAAATATTACGGATTAGGTATAAAAAAAGTACTTAAGTTATCCGTGCCTCTTTTTTAAAGTTTTTAATCATAGACACACAAAGTTGGGCAATTAATTCCCAAACAATTTTATTTCCACAAAAAGACATGTTAAAATTACACGAAAACTACCAGGCGAGCATAAACACTAACGACGTGACAGTCCCAAAACGGGCCGTCGCCAAAACGAACGCTTATTCCAATGTAACAAGACACACAGTCGAATCACAAGAAAAAATGTCCGTCGTAGTATATCACTTTGAGACGCGATGGCGCCCCCGAGTTGTTAAATAAATTCCACTTGATTTTATTAATGTTGTACGCGTAATCTTGATCGAGTTGGTGCGTTTAAAACTTTTATTATTTACAACATGGATTTTATCTGTGATCTTTAGTTTGGGGATTTTTTACCGTTACGTTTGGTTAATTTAGTTTGTTAGTGGAATAGGAAAGCTAGGATATATGGGTGTTTTGATTCGTTGTTTCTTACAAATAACTTAGGTTTGGTATGTAGAGATATTGGTCCTTTGTAAAAATTTTAATATGTATTGTAGAGCAATGGAATATCGACTTTCTCTGATAAATAAATGTAATTTGTAAGATTGCCCTTCAATTATCGTCATCAAAATAAGCATTCAATATTTTCAGTCACATTTTTTTTTTGGTAATGTTTCTGATTGTTATGAGTTTTGACCAGAGACCCAAATTACAAGGACTCCTTTCTTTGATGTCTCAACAGCTACAGTCATATACAATCTAACACATCAACCTTTTTCCCAAAGAAGTAGGCAAAGTCGACACCAGTGTATACACGAATCCAACAGTTTTGATCCATCCAATAATAGAGTCGGTTATAACAAAATATCAAGAAATCCAAATCAGAACGTTCCAAATATGTTTTTTCCAAATCGAAACTTTACACATATTCTAAACCAAAAGAAACAAACATAGATGAAATCGTAGGCTCACTGTTACAAGATTCTATGGTTTATTTGATGTGTAAGTCGAATTATATATAACACATAATAATGAAAATATCCAATAATCCCCAAAGATAAAAATGTGGACCAGGAATTATTGTCTTTCTAATTTTTTATTTCGTTTTTGTAACATAACTAAAGATTAACATAAGATAATTTTACAATTTGTCTTTAATACCATGGAATAAGAGCTAATTGGACAATTTGTGGCATGATAATATCAATGAACCAGAGATTATGGGCAATAAAATTTTGGAATTGAAAGTTAATTTCAATAATGTTTATCCAACTTCTAGCGATCATAGTTGCAACCCAAATACTAGACCGAATCACATAATTTAGTCTACTAATCGATTGATGCGTATTAGAAAGAAGCATAAACTCGACACAATAGCACCCACGATGTTTCCGAGAAGGTCGGTGTTTGCGAAAAAATGTCGCGACGCACAAAGAATAATGGTCGATATAACATTTCGATATTTACTTATATTTTGACAGTCTACGGTGTGTGTATTTTAATGTGAAATAATGAATATGTTTAAATAAAAAAAACGGTAAAAGCTATAATATAAATGAAAAAGAAAATAGTGTAAATGAAATTTTATCAAAGCATCAAGTAGTGATTTTATTAATAAAATGGATTATGCAATAAAATTAAAGTACTACAAGAATCATACATTTTTAGGGTTCAAAGACTTTTGATTAGAAATATGTATATTGTTAGTAAAGCATGTATATGTAAATTATACCTTAGATGTTTCTGAATACTTTCTGAAATTTACAAACTTAACTCATAAGTTAAATTACAGTTTTTTCGTTCATTAAATTACAGTCTATTTTATAATAGTGAACCGTAGAAACCACGGTTCCTATCAAGGCTCAGCATCCAATCTTTTTTGTTTAGTGAAAATAAAATACTATGATATTTTATAATATAATTTTATGATACGTATATTTATAGCACGTTTTTTCTTTATATTTTTTTCATGAAACGTTTTCTTCAATTTTATATTAAGTTGACCATCAGTGGCTCCGTTACTTCTTGCTATATCTATATGCCATAGATAAAACTAATCACTGATTAAATCTTTATTAGTCCACAGTTTCCGCTCACTTAAAGCACGCTTTTGTGGTTAACAATTGTTTTCAATGTTCAATACGTTACTTGCGCAACTATGTTGGCCTTCGTGATGTATGAAGCATTTTTTATGAATGTTGGTATAATTTGACGTTAATTGTTACAGGCAAAAAGGCCGAGAGCTGATACAGGCGCTGATGTGTCAGACCGGTAAGGAAATTACTTTAATTACAGTCATTATTCATTATTTTTAACGTACTTACGATTTTTCGCTGGTAGGATGTTTTATATTCGACTGGATAGCGACCACCGTACACAAGGTGTTAAAACCGGCTATAGTGGCCCGCGTAAGTGTGTCGTATTCCGGTATCAGGCTGTGTATATCTGATGCCAACAGGCCGGCATAATTGTGTAGACTGCCGAGGGTTAATCATCTCTCGTCAGTCGACACTCTATTGGACCCCACTCCAGTTACCGTCAGATGCAGTGAGGTATCTTTGCACGTATAAAAAACAATAATAATTATTCCACTCATCTTTCTCCAAGCCGTTTCCGTGCCATGACTTAGAAGACGAGCCTATCGCCATATCGAGCGCAAACCGACTAGTTGACTCATAAAAAGCATATTTTAATTCGAACACTAATGAATCACAGCAGCTGGTAAGTTGACTAAAGAAATTCATACTTATATATAACGTAGTTCTGTCTGTTACGCTTTCACTGCTGAACCACTGAACCGATTTCGATGAAATTTGTCACAAAGATAATTTGACACCCTGGGAAGGATACAGGATTTTTTATCTCAGAAAAATATCTTGCGGGACTTTTATCCGGGAAAAACTATCACGAGAGAAAAACCGTAAGCAAAACTTGGTACCACTATAAATATTACTTGACTGTTGTTTGGATGCTTTGTACCAATATAAAAACTCGACAACACTCGACTTCTAATAGTGTAGAGCTAGCACGAGCATACTTCAATACAATAAGGGTCCAACAGGCGTGTAATCCTCACATTGTTGACACACAATTGCCCTGCGAAGGGCTATCTCGAAAATTAGGGCTGTGAGAGCCGCAATAAATTCATTTTACACTTCAGATTATGTCGTCTAAAAATATGGGTTGTCATGTCGTAGTCGTTATTTACTTTAGATATAAAGACAACTATAAAGCTAGAATTAATCAATGATTATAGCGGCGATAGCCTAGTTGGGAGTGAAGCGGACTGCCAAGGTGATTGTCCGCAGGTTCAAATCCCAAGAGCACGCACCTCAGACTTTTCTAGTTATGTGTGAATTCTTTGTGAATTATAGCTTGTTTTAACGGTTAATGAAAACATTGTGAGGAAACCTACAAACCTGAGAAGTTCTCTATAAGATTTTTGAGGGTATGTGAACTGTGCCAATTCGGAATAGGCCAACGAAGTCGACTAATGCCTAATTCCTTTCAGTAGTAGAGGAGGCCCGTGCCCAGCATTTGGACAGTATATAAAACAGGATTGATATTATTATTGTTATATCTTATTCGTGTTTGTTTCTTACTACCTAAAATTAATTATGATCTAATGAAACAAGAAACCAAATGTGATTACAAAAACAGTTATTAATAATGATCATTAACTAGTAAACTATTTAAAACAAAAAATACAATGGATAAAAAATGGAATTTCAAACATAAATTGTCTTCGTTCTTTTCATGCAATATTCTTCGTATCCATTATGTCTACTAACAACTAACAACTATGGTTTGAAATGTAAACTATGAATCCTTGCCAGCCCTGTTTCGGTTCCCGCCCCATCCCGGGAGCTTCACAAATTAACACGCCCCGATCAAAGAAAGTGATTTCACAATAGGTTTAGTGTTACATACTGAATGTTTAGAGGATTTGCACTTCAAATCCGATCCGAATGATGGAATCGGGGATTTGAAAAAAAAAGAGCAGTCGCGTCGGAATTAGAAAAAGGTTCGCGCTTAGAATTTTTTGTAGTATTATTTGGTGGTTTTAAAGCATGTGTTATGAGTATTTATATAAAGTAGTTGGGAAATAAAAAAAAATTAAACAATTATAATTTATATTGTTATTGAGCGTAATTATATAACTAATTGAGTTAGCATTCCTTTCGCTCTCGTTATGTTATTCTACCTATAATGATTACTATCATCATTTTAGAAAATAATCTTCATGTTATTCGGGACGTTCTATGTTATTCGGGAATGAATATCAAGCCTAACACATCCTTTACGATGTAAAATATTTCCATTTTTTAAACCGTCCTTTGAAAAACTTTGACACATGGCGTTCCGTTTTGCCCGCGACTATTAGTGAGGTTAATTAGTGCTAAACACGACATACCATTTTTAAAACATTGCCCAAATTTAAAAATAGAACATTTCGACTGGTATAAATCAATTTTTTGACGCGATACCGTTCCGTTACACGCTGTGATTTTTTTACAGACCGGATTCAAAGTGTCGAATAGCGTGTTTTGTTGTTTTTTATCGTATCCTGTGAGTTATAATAAGTAAACATACACTTTAGTTTATTTATAAACAATAATTGCTAGTAGTTTAATGCAATGATTGTGAATGTCAGGTTTTTTCAATTAGGAAAGGAGTTCTCGCCTAACTGCTTTGGAACAGTATTTGAATTTAGAAATAGATTCTCGTAAAATCAGCGACCGTCGATAAAATTATCTGTTAAAAAAGAACCAAATAAAATATTTACCTGTCAATACATAATTAGAAAATCGTAAATTAACAATAAAAGACGACGCTAATTAATTGTTTACCTTTTTTATGCCATTTCAACTTTACGAATCTTTATTTAATGTCTTTAAAAATGCTTCTCACTATTTTATAATAGCAATAAAATTGTTATAAAATACGAATATAAAAATGCTTTATACGGGTCATATATTTGATATTTTTATATCTACCAAAGATCAAACATGCGAATTAAACAATTATACTGAAAGCAATAATTTAAAAGGAACATAAATAACTCCCTGTTTGTATAATCCATCACAACATAGCCCTTTGTCTAGAAAAAAGAAACCTTGTTTATATTAGTTCGCGCCTTTTTCAAGTGTCACTTGCTTTTTGCCGCCACTCAAGAGTTGGCTCAACACTATCGTATATCAAAAGCGTTTCGGAACGGAATTTTAACTGTTGAATTTTTTAATGTTGGCAGCATTGCTTTATTTAATTGAGTGCTTTTTTTAATGTTTCGGCGCCTTTTAATCGCGGTAGCGTATCGTAAAACTGAGACAAAAGACTTCAAACGTTTCGATGGTTGCCCGTTCAGTAATGTGACATTCCATATGGTGGGTTGACATTTTTAGTTTTATGTTCCTTGCCGAATTGTCGTTCGGAAATTTGGAGTATGCGGCCTTGTTCGTCACTTTTTATTGAACATATTTTTCATGTCTTTTTTATGACTGAAGTAGTTGGGAAACGGAAACGTCGGACAAATGTTTTGGATGACGAAAGTGTTTCTTTTATTTTTAATTTATTCATTCAGACTTCGTAAATCAACGAAACATTCATCAATGCACCAATTTCAACTGTTAATGAATAACAAAAATAAGAACAAATACATCTGAGTACTTATTAACGTTTCAATGGCCTTATTATTAGGGTTACCTTGTCAATCTATAGTTAAAAATACACATTAAATTAAATAGAGCAGTAAAATGAAACAAAACCACCTATTTTAATCCATAAAAGTGTAATTTTGAATTAGTCTATCTTAAATTTTGTTTAAAGAATAACTGCTCTACATATTTTACAATTCCAAAAAAATGAATTACGGCTTTAATATGTCCAAATTTGTTTATATTTAATATTTATTTATTACTTCCAAAATCCTTAGAGCGGAAATATGAAAACGTTAATAACTCTTTGTACGAACTACTTGTTCAACAACGAGCCCTTGTGCCTCTTGAGACGCGGCACACTCCAAACGATAACAATCGGGCCCTGTAAAAGCAATCAAGGGTTCCGTAAAGCATTTGTCCTTTACTCTAAATATTTTTCTTATAAATAACACTATAGACTATATTCTTAAGTCTATATGTTTGTTTATGGTAAATGGAAATTTGAAGTGCATAGTTGTACCTCTGCCCATCCGGGCATATAAGGCATGAATCATCCCACTGCACCCGATGATGATAGAATGTCGACTGGCGAATGATGATTACCCCTCGGCAGTTGACACAATTATGCCGGCCTATTGGATCCGAATATACACCGGCTGATCCCAGAACGCGACACAATTACTTGGGCCGCTATGGCGGATTTTAACACATGTACGGTGGTCTCTATCCAGGCGGATATAAAATATATCCTACCACTAGCAGCGTATTAGCATTAGGTGAATTACTTTGTTTGTCAGACTTTTATTAAGTTTACCTTTTAAGTTTTAACACTATCCAAACAAAACGTATTATAAATCGTCACATAAAACAAGTTTATGCTATTAAAGTATAAAAAAAAACTCTACGCTAGTCAATTATTAAGATATGCACTACTAAAACCCTTAGACAAAGGAAAAGGATCCCTAAATCCAGCAGGTCGTTAGAAAACACCATTTGGCCGCCACGTGGCAACCGTGCGAGGTACAACCAAATCTTTTTGCCGACCGAAACTGTAATGACATGCGTATCGCCAACTCACATGTGGAAGGGTTAGAAATATTAAGCGAATTCGAAAATTAAGAAGTTTGACAAATTTGTTTGTCAAAGTTTGGTTTTGGATTTTTTTCGGGCTTCCGGATATCTTACTTATAAACTGTCAGTTGACGTTGGTTTTTTGTAAAACAATGGAACTAGTCCATTCATGATCTAGACGAGATCAACGTGTCGTCATTCATAAAAAAAAATGCTGACTGATCTGAAATTTTTTGGGAGAGGCCTATGTTCAGCTGTGAACTTGCAGTCTTAAGAAGAGTTTAAAAATTGATTTCAGTTGTCACCTTTACATCATAATTGTAAAAATATCATCAACAAGAATTTACGAACAAATTCATACATTAAAATTAAACTATTTTTCGGATTTTATCGCGGTTTTAAGATTTTAGTTATGACCCGCCGTTTCGAAAGCTTTGCCTTCGTGGTCACGGGGGGGACTGAGGTGTTGTTCATCCGCAATGTTAAAATTACAATATCTACATTTTACAATTATACGTTTTAAATTTTTAGCTGTTGGTGGTCCGATCTACGCAGAATAAGCTCACAATGTCTTGAAGTCTGGCAGCCGGTCTTTAATTCGCTAATAATCAGATATCATTAAACAAATTCATACGTCATTTAGTAATTAATATTCAATAATGTATCGAACAGGTGTTACTTAACGTTTATAATAGAAACACATTAGTGTCTGTTTTAATTTAATATAGATAATTAAATATTGTTTGATCTGAGAGGCGAAGCTGGTCGATATGATTAAAAATAAATAATATTTTGCTAACAAAAATTCACAGGTGTATTATCCTTTCATAATACCCTACCAATGTAACTATAGTTACTATTATAATTTTTATTAATTTGAATGACGAGACGAGGTTGCCCTTCGCCTGATGGTAAGCGATACGACCGCCCATAAACAGTAGAAACACCAACACCTTGAATTATAAAGTATTGTTTCGGTATTTCACTGCGCTCGCCATTCTGAGACATGAGATGTTAAGTCTTATTATGTCCAGTAGTTACACTTCTATACATAACAAGACTTAACATCGCGCCACATAGCCCGACGACAGTTAGATAGCTTCGACAAACACCTAAAAAGCCGTCAACGCATCTCTATGCCCGTTGATATTGCAGATGTTCATGATCGGTTATCTTACCATCAGGTGAAGGGTATGCCCGTTTACCACAGATTTCTTAAAAAAATCTGGTTGTAGGGACAATAGACGGTAAAAGATCAAGTAAGTGATCACCTACCCGCTGGTTTACGCAACCGCGGCAGTCGTCTTCTATCTTCTTCTATACTTATAATAAATCTGTGGAGATGTCAATTCTGTACATGAAATATATTTCCTAAATAACTATCACGGGGTGATTAGGGATCGATGCTGATGCCAAAAATGCAATTAGTAAAATTTTTGTCTGTCTGTCTGTCTGTCTGTCTGTATAACCGTTATAGAAACAAAAACTACTCGACGAATTTTAACGAAACTTGGTACGATTATTTGTCATACTCCTGTGCTGGTTATAGTATACTTTTCATCACGCTACAATTAATAGGAGCAGAGCAGTGAAGGGAAATGTTGGGAAAACGGGAGAAGTTACTCCATTTTTAAGCTTCCGTCGCGTGTGCTACCTTAATGGTTAAAGCTACACAGAAATCATGTATGACGGAAATGTTCTCCCTTAAAATTATGTAAAAATATCCCACGACAGCATATGTCTATCTTTTATGGTTGACTCACAATAACACGTGTAACTACCGATAGCTTAGCAGTTCGAAGCTTTCTCATTATATTTGTCTACTCTTACGTTTATAACACTCTCAGTCATCCCTAATTAAAAAAGTTAACATTATTAAATATTCCATAAAAAAGAATCCTAGAAATCGGTATAGAAACACCAAAGTTATACATGAAATACGCTAATAATAAGCCATCACGCGTGCATACTGAATCATGCTATAAGCTTCCTTCGATTTCACCAGGATCCCATCATCAGACCCTGACTAGACAATCGGACCACCTGCATACCACCATACATTAAAAAAACATCCCGACAAATTGAGCACCTCCTCCATTTTTGAAGTCCGAAATCCACGCGGGCGAAGCTGCGAGCGGAAGCTAGTTCTAAAATGAAATTCGAAAATTAGCTAAATAAAAAAAATTACAAATAACCGTCGTATTCAGATATTCAATGAATTACACACAAAGTAATCTAAATAATAAGATGTTTTAACGAGTGTGTCCACTACACTATCAAAAACATTTTAGTTTTTAAACCAAGCGTTGACATCACCAACCAGCAGGGGGCGCGAAAACTCGAATGATGAATATTTATCAACCATTACTATTAAAAACTCATAAAATCACTAATTACTTATAATTTGATTTTACAGCACTCAAACACACCTGCCAGTCACACCCAGTAGTGAGCGATTTGAATTTCAAATGACATTCAGCTCGTCTATTATCTATGATTGAATGTTTAGCTATTGGCAGGTTTATGGTCTACGTAAATCTATACTCATCAATACTAATTTCAGTCTAGCTGAGTTCTATTGAGCTGACAGGCAAATTCTTTAAAGTATTATTTCCTTTAGGCCTAACAATAACACCTTTTTATGTTTTTTTATTCAATAGGTATCAATATAAAAGTCAAATGTTCTATTTTAAATCTCTATATCTATCTAAATACCTATTACCGCGACTGGTAAACTAGGTTATTCCAGAAAAATAACATATTCATAATTAAATGTTATTATAACAAACAAAGCAGATTAAAAACAAAATTACGCAACAACAAAACAGAACCCCATCGGATAATGAGGTGACGTCACGCGCCTGTCAGTGTGACAGCGCGGGAATTGATTAAATGGCGGGCGTCGGGGCGCGCGCACGATAACAAGCTAAATTAATCGGAACACGTGTAAACATAATGTTTGATAAATCCACTGCATTGAGATATCCGTGGGGTGCGTAGGGCTGCGACGTGGGGAAAGTCTTACTTTCGAATTACAAACAGGGCCTTGTTTTTGTTTTTTATGTCACGATAAAAAAAAATGACCATTGTCACACTTTGAAGTTTTGCACAGCCTTAATCACACGGCTTATTAAGCTGATTGCTAAACAAATCAATTTTAGCATAAATAAAATGATTATT
The DNA here is from genome assembly GCF_014839805.1 of Manduca sexta. Taxonomy (NCBI): domain Eukaryota; kingdom Metazoa; phylum Arthropoda; class Insecta; order Lepidoptera; family Sphingidae; genus Manduca; species Manduca sexta. The sequence goes on from NC_051118.1 coordinate 10,804,833, forward strand.
ATCAGGAAATATTTACAATTTAGGATCTACTCTACTTGTCTATCAATTATAATTACATGTATAATATCATAATACATAGCAGAAACTCATGACGTGTAAAACAAAAAGTATTTACTTCAAAGATTTCCGAATAGATTTTTTTTAAATCACCGTTATTTTATATTCCAAATTTAAAATCTTTTACGTAAAAATACCAATTGCTACAGCCCTACTCACACCATCTGCGTGATTTGGGCGGCACATTTTAATAGCACTAATATACAATAAACACATTTTGATTTCATGTACACGACTTAATTAACGTTATGTTTGTATATGTCCGCTACAGATATGTTTGAATTGATGGCATATTAATGTTCAACACGTGGTTTGCGCATAAATATGATTTGATTTGGCCATCTGTTAGCATTGGTTATGTGAATATTGGTAAATACTAGTTCCGTGACGTAGAAGTAGATTGTATGACTACTGACTACCAGCCCCGGATCTAAGGGGGGCTAGCCGGGGCCCATGCTGCGGGCATGCATGCGGGCAAATTCAAACTTGGCAGACGAATACATAATTCATCATTAATGCAACTTTGACTACTGAGACATACAGTACATTCAATACTAAAATTATTTCCCGCGGGGCGCAAAATGATGATGAAGATGACGAAGGTAAAAATATAGGTGGGTGGGGCGGCATTATCTAGATTTTGCCCCGCCTCGAAAAAATTCAAGATCCGGGGCTGCTGAGTGCCGCGCAAAAGTCTTGAGTTTAGTATATAGCCAAAGAAATGTATGCGTATCCTTCGCTAATTCGCATATTATGAACAGCTTTGAATCTATAATACAGAATTGGTGTCATGAAAACTATCCTTAAATATTTCTGTAACATCACAGTAATGTTTAGTATATATTTTCCACCCATACACCCGACAGTACAACTCCTGTAAGCCAGGATCAGCAGTGGCACGCATTATGACACCGAGCGGTGAAGGTAGACGAATCTCAGGGTACACTAATCTGTCTATCCCGAAATTAATCAAATAGAAAGTTGGGAGGAGTTGGAAATATTAATTGTCCACTTCCCTCCATAGCAAAGCGAGAGAAAACTTAATTAACTTAGGAGGCATTTTAACTTCTAGTATATTTATTATTCTCGTATAGTAAAGATGCCGATACGGTCTTTCCAATTTGCATTTCCTTTTTTAACAATTTAACTTTCCAACTTCTTATTTCTCCGGGAACCGAATAGCCCTCATAACAAAACACAGTGTTTGTTGTATATAGGATTAATTGGGGTTTAATAGATCGTTTCGGTGTTTGTGAATCTCTTTGATTGTTTCCTCTTTCAAATCGTCTCAAATTAAGACATTTCGACATCTGATCAAATAAACTCGTCACGTTTTAATTTGTTTTGGGGTTCCGTATCGTTGGCTTTTAAAATTTTATATTCCACTGTTATCTGTTAGAATTTATTTTGTGTTCACAATGACGCTAGTAGCAGCTAAAAGTGATACCCTTTTTGAAAATGAATAAATGATTCTAAATTATAAATAATATGTTATACGGATCCTTTGGTGCAGATCAAAAGTCGTAACCTAAAGCCGTAAACGAAATGTATTTTACAATCGCTAACGCTTTCTACAATGGAAGGAAATGACATATCTTATCGATAAGTGTGTCGCTAAGGTACATCATTCTCATATATTTTCTTTGTTTCTATTAACGGTTACTATTGTAGAAAGACGTCTGTCTACTCTGAGTTGTTAACACTCCTCTGTCCCATAACATTTTCTTTACATTCTACACTATCTGTTTTATCATTACTAGGATAGGCTATAAACACAAAAATCCTAGCGTAACCCTATAAGTAATAACTATAACTTCTACGTAATCATTACGATCGAACTATTAACACTGCTCAGTCAACCGGAAGCCTGATTTTCGTGCACCATAAGGCAATAAACAATGTGGGATAAAATAAACAAAGCAAAACTAGGTGTACTCGTTGCATTATTTTTTCGCGGGAAAGACGCTTGGTGGCTTGGTAGTCGACTCTCGGGAGTATGGCATCATCCGAACGTGCATCTTGTTGCACTTATATAAACGAAAACTAGTTGTTACTCCGCCTTTGGGTATAAAAAGTATGAGAGCGGCATAAAAATGAAACCAGCTACCGAATTTGAAGTGTTTAGATTTTTTTAAAGATCTCTAAAACATGAACCGCTGTAAACATAGTATTTATGCCAGAACTTAAGAAGGGTTTTAAATTGAGGCGTTAAATCTTATGGGGCGAGATCGCGTAAATATTTACGCTACTGGTAATCTATCTGACATCTCATTTTGACGTTCGCTTTTCAAATAAACAGGTCTTCATTTACAAGTTGAAATACTGGCTGATTCATGATTTGGTGCATTTTAACCATCGGTATAATTAAAAAGTTTTATAACTACAACTAGGTATTTCTTCGTGTTAATTTTATTTCCACTAAATACATTGCGATAGCAATATTTTTTAACCTATTACCATCGATGACATGGCTTTTCGTTGGTGAATGCCCTATTAATTTATGTAATCATGGCTTTAAGTTTGGTTTTAATAACAATAATTTTGTTGCAGATTATCAGGCGAAGTCAACCCCAGCCCGTGCGGTTCAGAGTCCACATCAAACTCCCCGCCATCTCTCCTCCAGGATGCTACACTTCCCGCATTGCTAGTCTCTGGAACATCAACCCTGTTCCAAAACACGACGACCACGAGCAACTCGTTGAACACCGTCGATAGCCTATGCTTGCCTGGTACATCCGAGGTGGACAGCTGTGGGCTGGCCAACGGATGTACCAGCTCGCTAAGGGGAGCTGGCGCTGCCTCTGACGTCATCCGGCGGTCTGTGCTCGACCTCCTCGACGTCCGCGGTGGCCTGGTTGATGAATGAGGATAGCGTCGGTAAGTGGCGTGCGTTTATGATTTCCTAGTTACTTTGATCCTAGGTTTACGCAGTTTTGTTTCTATTTATTTTTCGCTCACAATAAGTCTAAAAAAACGTGTAGGTAGTGTAATCATTTTTGTTATTTCCAATTACTAAGTGAGTTATATAAAACTGTAGTTCTTAATGTTTAATTAGCCTTGGTACCAATAATTATAATATTCCTACTAGGTTATTATCATCTACAGTATTTTTTCAGTTTGTCATAACGACGCTTATAATACAGCACTAAAATACGCAAATACAAAAAGCATTGCAGTACTTAATTTTCTCACACATTATTTAAAAACTTGACCTAAATTCAAAATTTTCTTGTCAGGTGGTGGTGTGAAGAGCGAGGTGCGCAGCCCAGGGCTGTGCAGAAGCGAGACAGTAGCTCTATACGGGGAAGCACTGCCGTACGACCAGAGCGCGCTGCCCTACCAATATTACAATAGGTAAGTTAACGCCCCCTCACACACCTCCACGTGACTCCCTTTCGTCTATGCGACCCTGGTAATAAGTGACGTAATTGTGAAAGAGTTGTAAATCAAGAAATATTACATCTTTCTTGTAAAGTATTTTGTTCTTTTAAATATAAAACTTTCCATCACGTAATTAGCTCTAATTACAAGGTGCAGCAGGCGTTTGGGTATTAAGAACGCAAATATGCATGCAAACTTCAAGTTTAACGTTACTTAATTTGAATTAACATGCATAATTATTATCGTCATCATTGCAGGCATATTTACTTAATTAGTCGCTTAAATTTTTAATATAATTTTTTAAGTATTCCGAAATCCCACACCATCGCAGTGACACCGCCAAGTACTAAGGCAGCATAAAATAAAGGAAACAGTTTAACATAATGAAGTATCACTATGAGATTTATGCTTAGAGCATAATTTTAATCATTATACTCGTTATAAAAGAATGCTAGTGCCCATTCATTAATATGAATAAATAAGTCATTTATCTTGATTATGGCCAGATGTGCGTCGAAATGATGTTGACACGCGGTCGACGAACCGCCGAGGATTTGACGGAAGCCGCAAAACAGCTCACGATTAATAAGAATTATCCTTACTAAGCCAATACGATTTCGAACAGTTCGTTTAGTCCAGCGGCGAAGTTGTTCGTATGCCGAAAATTGCCTTCCTTACATAGATATTAAGAAAAACTAACTCAGATAATGGTAGACAGTTAAAGTTCAATGCAGCGTTAGATACTTTCGCTCACATTTATGAACTATAAGCCATAATATCTATGTCATAAACATTATTCTATTTGGACCCAGAATGTAATAATTGCTTTACTACTTTTCTTCATCTGCCTGTTTGTACTTTGTGGCAAAAACACTATACTACACTATACTATACTACACTATACTACAAAACTGACAAATGCTAAGTTACCGAAGTCGCTGAAGCAACACTTAAAAGCATTACCGGGTTTTCGCGGGTACGGGGTACCCTAACATAAAACATTCTATTTTCAAATTAGCGACACAAATCGACTAAAGAAGACTACACGGTCGTGTTTGTTCTAGCATGCAGCAGTATGGTAGTGGCAGCGCGGCCTCGTCGTACGTCAATTCTTCCCTTACAACCAGCCGTACGCAGCGTACCCGCCGGCACACAACACCACCAATAGGTATATAGAGAAGTGGAATAATATTCCGTTAAATGCCAACATAATTTTAATACCATGGAATTTCTAAATCAATACTACTTAGACGTAGACTTTTCGATCCTATTTGCGATGATAATAACTTTTACCAAAAATTTGGATAAGATAGAATACAAGAAGTTCAGCTTCAATTACTTCATCCTAGCAATAGCTTAGCTGGAGTATTCCAACTCCATTATCATAATTAAACACAAATCTTGCTTATCAAGTCACTGCTGTCCATTACAGGTTTTACCACTAAGCCAACGCAACTCGTTCAGCCCATAAAGGGAGCAATGACAATCAACGTATTTTACGCTTAAAATTTAAAAACTAATAAGATTATTGACTTTCTTTTGCAATAAGTAAATAATTTTATTTGTATTTATGCTCAGATCCTCGTGTAAGGCGACGCCGACGTATCTTAGCGCGTATGGCGTGAGCGGCGTAGGAAGCGTGCCCAGCACTGGGTTTGGAACCCAACCATCGCCCTATGCCTACTCGTCATACAATGGAAGCCTGGCTCAATCGTTTCCTACTACCCAACAGGTTGGTAAAGTTATAATATAATTGTCTGACCCAAGTGTATTTCCGATTCCGTATAATAGGCAAATATTCCTATTATTGCAGTATTATAAACTAGATTTTTTACAGGACTACAGCAGCTACGCAGCAGGTTACGCGGAGCACAATGTCGCACAATACAGCGGATATTACGCTGCACCAAGCTACTCTCCTTACGTCAGCTCGCCTAGTAGCAGCGGCAGTGCTGGACACACTTACCATTTGGGGGCGCCTTATCAGGTATATACAACGGCGTTGCTATTATCAGTTCAAACTATAAAAATATTGTGAGTAAAAATAATAATAAACTCATGAAAAAACACACACATATAAAAAAAAACAATTATGATGCATAAGAAAACTAACTTTTTTGGTGGATAAGATTGTAAATGAAAACATACTGCTTTTTAACGCTGTCAATAACAGGTCCATATCTAGCATCGTCTTTTAAATTTTGTTTCGTCTCTTTCTAGCATTAGCACGATACAGTTAGCCATCTCGCTTATCTACGCTTCGTAAACCGTATGCGACTTGAAACGCGTTTGCCATCAAGTTTTGTTTACAAATGAACAAGTTTTATAAAGTTGGTTAGTCAAAAGTTATAAAGTATTACATTTTGTCGTGAA
>NC_051118.1:10811143-10862385 GCF_014839805.1 Manduca sexta
CGTAGTGTTTCGTGATTGTTACTTTATTTTAATAAAGATTAGTTTTAAACTAGACTTTAATAAAACCTGTGGGATGTTATCGTGCTTCTTTTCATTTAAATTTTTAAGACTTGATTTTTGCTCGCGGCTCCGCCTGCCGTGTATGTTTTTCTGGGATATACATATACTTTCTTACGGTTTACTCCACACTAAATTACAATAATATCGGTTCAGTCATGGTTCGAATGTAAAAGCGTAACAGACAGACAGCGTTACTTTCGCATTTTTAATATATATATTGATGGATCGACATAATACTTGAATGGAGCTCGTCTCACAAAATACAACTGTCTCACAGAAAATCAACGTAAAGTGACGACTTGGTATGGCATTTCATACATAACAAATGTAGGGTCCTTAAATTTCATTCCTCTTACTCTTGTCTAAGAACTAAGTTTCTTCTATAGCTATGGATGTTAGTCAGATTTCTTCTAAAATTAAGTTAACATACATTTTACCGGTGCGTGATATAAAAATGCCAATGACTATTACATACATATTCACATACACAATAATGCCTTACATAAGTTGAAAAAACTTATATAAAATTTATCAAGTTTATATAATATAAAACTCTAGGGTTTAAGTGCACCAGTTGCGTTTCTGTTTACCCCTTCTAAAATAAAAGGCGTGTGTATATATGTAGATATATAAAAATACTAGGTTAAGACGGTCCCCCTTAGCAAAACAGCGCTAACAGTATTTTTAAACCGACTTAAAAAAAAGAGGATATTAATACGACGTGTATTTATTTACCCCCTTATTCATAGACGTTTTTTATCTAAGGACGGAGTAAAGCTGTGATAACAAGTCTGTTTTTCAGTGCTGACGGCATGACAGCCCTCGCAGTACGTAGACATAGGGCCGTTGTGATTGGCTAATATTGAGATACAACAATATTAGCCAATCTCACAAAACTATGTTCGTTTCTTAGTGCCGTTGGGCACTGAAAAACAGACTTGTTATCACAGCTTTACTCCGTCCTTAGATAAAAAACGTTTATGAATAAGGGGGTTAATGTTTGTTACCTCATAACTCGGTCATTTATGGACCGATTCGGCAAATTCTTTATTTATTCGAAAGAATATATATCCATACTGGTCCCATATAAATATTTTTAAATTGCTTTAGTAGTCTGGTTGTAAAATTTATAAAAACTAGAATAATTGTGTCTTCAGGAAACTAAATTGCGAATTTTGCTTTCTTGTAACGTTTCTACTTCATACATAATTATGAGTATATGGTATCACACCTTTTCTCCTTTTCAGGGATAAGCAGAGGTGTAATGGAATCGATCGAAACATATTAGTTGTGTTTTTGCGTTGGGCTCGGTTAAGTCTACTTATTACAAGCTTAACCTACTAATATTATAAATGCGAAAGTTTGTGAAGATTGGATGTACGGATGTATGTATGCATGTTTGTTCCTCTTTCACAAAAACTACTGAACTGATTTGGATGAAACTTTACAGTAATATTGGTTACACATCAGAATAACACACAGGCTACAATTCATAATGGTTTTTTGTAATTTGGCCATATTATAATGATACATATTAAGTAAGTCGGAAAAAAAAATATCCTGGAAAGCTCTTTCATGCGCGCGAAGCCGCGAGCAAAAGCTAGTAATATATAAAGCATAATACCTTTTCCCCTTTTGAGGGGCAGGCAGAGTGTAAACCTCAGCTCCATAGTCGAACCGTGAGCGCAACACAATTACGCCGTCGACAGACGACTATTTTATACTAACGCAAAAAAGCAAAAAATAAGGTAAATTACCAAAAAATATTAACGCTTTCAAAAACCACTTAAAATTAAAAAATAATTTGAAGTAACAGGTATTTTAACATAACAATTTCGGGTAGGTGACTAATTAAAATGCTACTTAAATAAATTAACAAATGTAAGAAGATAGGTAATGTTTAATTTTAATTAGTCACCGACACCAAATCGGTAACCCGTATATACCTGTTATGTTAAATAATTGTTTAGTTTTAAGTGGTTTTGAAACGGTTTAATGTACTGTCTTATACATATTTTTTTTTTTATATAAGATAGACAATTTTATAAGGAACATTTTTTATTATGTATTTCATCAAAAAGACTTAAATTTGGTTTTTAAATAAACAAATAATCTTAAATCTTTGCATAGTCTTGTCTGTAAATCGTGTGCTGTAAATGTATGGAACGAGTGTTCAAGGCCGTTTACTTAGGGCAGGGTATTGACTCAAAAAACACATTTTATTTTTATAATTTCTTTCTATTAAGCTGTGTATTTTAATGCCTTTAAAGCTCTAAATGAATGGTCATTAGTATATTTACCTTTTTATTTTTTCTCGTCGGAGCTCGGACGAAATGAACTATCGATAAAAAAGTACCGTCTTGTGAGTGGAACTGTTTTTTGTTTTGGTGTCTCACTGTCTTATTCTATATACTCTGAATGAAGCTTATTATGTTTACTTAATTAGATTTTGCATACGATAAGTGGTTTTGACGTGATACTCTATCATTTCAGCAAACAGACAAAATTTTCAACCATTGGTTTTATATGTTTATTAATCACGTCTCCCTACATTTATATTCAAAAATATTTAATTGACAGACGCCAAAATCCTACGATTTTATTATCTAGGTATGTATTCATAGATTACACAACTGTAATTTTTTAGGTATTGATAATCTATTGACCTCTGAAATGAATATAAAGAGCTGAGCGTGTAGTACGTTCGGTGTCATTCTACGCTCGGAGGATTCTGGGTAAGCATCTGTATTATACTAATATATAATAAATATTAATTATTCAATATTAGGACTGCCCTTAGTGGAGTACAAGTATTGTGCACGTGGTACGACTATTGTGTTAAGGTTTTAGGGTTCGAATCCCGGGTAGGACGAAATGGTAGTCTGCCTACCTATGAAAAGGTATCTATGTACAATATAAAACTGGACAACATAAGCAATATTGCTAGGGAAATAGACGTCTATTTGTCAAATGTGTTTAAAATTCGATTATAATGCATATTTAATTTGTTTGTAATAAATCTATAAAAATAAAATGCGTCAAGAGAATCAACTAAATACATCCATTCAAAATTCGCCCATTTAGGTTTTTTTCTAACTAAAACGCTAGCAAAAATTTGAGTTCTCTTAAAAAAGAGACTTTCTGTACGGTTACTTATTGTTTGAGCACCCAATCACGTGCGACTCGTGAAAATACATAATAATCGCTCCGTTACGTTATGGTCACCGTTGTAATATAAAATAGTTTTCATTTATTTTAACCTGCAAAAGTTTTGAAGAATTAGGAATCACTTATTTTTAAAGATGCTTATGACGATAACAAAGATACAAGATGATATTTGACAATCATTATTGCTTCGCAGGATCACCACAATGCTACGTATAACGCTGCTGCTGACGCTCGTGGCGCTCGCGTGCCACGCCGCTCCTTCCTCTGACGATGCAGCTGTCGAGCCTCTATACAGAAGTGTGACCATCGCCGACTACAAGACTGCTCTATCACAGAGTAAAAGTCTCGTAAACAGGCAGAAAGGCAGAATCATCTCGAAAACTGTTGACAAACTGCTCGACGAGAACCAAAAGAAGGTTATGTATTACGCGTACTATCTGTGGAACAATGGAGCCGAAGACATTGTCAAGAATTATTTCCGCTACAATTCAGGATGATCTTTAGCCAGCTTACCGTCAAGCTCATCAACAAGAAATACAGCATGGAGCTCAAAGTAGGACTTAGCACTGATTCCGACAATGAAAGGACTGTGTATGGCGACTGCGGTCAGGTTGGCGAGAGGGCAGCCTGGGAATTCAAATTTAACGAGGCATCAGACGAAAAGGTCTACTTTAAAATCTACAACCCTAACGATAACCAATTTCTGAAATCTGGCAATTCAGCTGATAGATTCGATGACCATCCGATTTACTCATCTACTAACTCTGACACATTCAGACACCAGTGGTACCTTGAGCCAGTGGTGTACAATAAGAGCTCCTATTCTACGTCATCAACCGGGCGTACAGCCAGCCCCTGAAGCTGGCCCAATCAAATGACTTGGATGGCGACCGCCAGGCTTATGGACACGGCGGGGATTCGTCGGGCGCTCCTGAACGCTTCGGATGGAAGATTGTGCGTTACTAAACAATTGTAATAATGATGTTGGAGATATTTTTTTTGAAATAAACAGGTGATTCAAGTATTTTTACTATTATTTTTTATACTATACACAGTTCTGAAACCATTTCAAACAGAATTAAGTAACCTAAAAATCCTTTCGTATTAGTGATGGTTTATTACCTAATAGAAAATAAAATTAAATTGTAAAGTTTGTAAGGATTGTAAAGTTGCGACTATTTTTTATTATTAAGTCAAAATTTACCATTTTGTACATAAAATTCACTGTAGTATTCGTATTTTTTTTTTATTATTAATAGTTAAGGGTGTATCTTCCTAATAATAATGTTATTAATTCTTAATTACCACCGATACAAAAAATACTGAATAAAAGATGTGCATATTTCAAATCATAAAACTTGTATTAGTGATTCTTGTAGGACGCTTATGTGAAAAAGAACTGCAATTTTTACCTGATACAAAATGGGCAGGCCACATAAGCTGCACATCAGATGGCCGACGGGGGAGGCAGGTACTAGAATGGAGGCCAATAACTGGGCACAGGAACGTGGGGAGCCGCGAAAATGGACCTACGACGTCATTCGGACGACCGGGAAAGACTGGATGCGAAAATCCCAACGGCACTAGTTGGCGAAATATGGAAGATGGCCTTACTCATCATTGGGTAGATGAAGGCTGAAGAAAGATGAAAGAAAGAAATAGTATAATGATGTGCAGATCATCGGCAGTTAAACAACGAACAGTATAAAAATAATGTAGGACCTAAGCCTTTTCTAACAATCTTTATATGCCTATATAATGTTTCCGATTATATTTTAACTTGCTCTCATTGACTTGCAATTTTTTGTTGTTGTTTGTGCCGATGTCGTCATAATCGACATCGTCAGCCACACAAAAGTCCAATGCTAGATGTAGACCTGTTCTAAAAGATTTCCAGATGGTCTTTCAAAAGCGACTTACGTCTATCAATTCATCGACGTAATTTTCCCTCAGTAACATACTTGGCCCGAAGTAACCTGCTATTATGGTATCGGCTACTTTTTATCCCGTTTATTTATTCCTGTAGAAAATACTTGAAGTTTTAAGATAGATGGTGCTGACGTTGTTAATATGGCGCTAAAGAAATATCTTCATATCCCTGGTTCGGGGCTCGGCCCCGATGTGAGGACGCTTGAGGTTTATAACGAAGTTAAATGACAAACACATATTTGATTATTTTTAAGAGGTTTTTTGTGTCCGGGGTTATTTAACGCAATAATAGGATAATAAAGACTATGCTTAAGACTTACATAACAACTTTCCACGTACTCTTCAGTTTTCTGTGTAGCATTTTATAATTCTCATTTATTTTGAACTGTTCATTTTAGACACGTCAAATAATATCGTCTCCACTGACTTCATTATACACTTATTATTTTACACCACAATTGTTTCTTCTGATAAATATTACGCTCTATATTTCGGTAAGCGTAGGAAAGTAGGTTTATTTTCTTTCTACTTCTGTCTATCACTGAGAAATTATGTTTTTACAAGTTAATAAAATTTTTAGAGTGTGCTGTACATCACTTATTCTATCGTCTTGCCTCTTTTGCAATGGCGTCATCACTTAATGTTTGAACGCGGTCGCTTGGTAACGATTCTGTTTATATCAGTGTTGCTACTTGTTCTCTGATATTGCTATGTAATGTATAATGGGGTTAATAGGGATGCGAAGATGACTAGAGATGGAACAGTGCCTCTAGCACGCATTTATGTTATGTTATCGTATCGTTAACGCAATGATTTTTGTTAAAGTAAAATTTTGTTTGGAAATTCGATCAGCGCTTCGAAGACGTATATAGTAATTGGTACTATATAGTAAGCGGCGATAGCTTAGTTGGTTGTGGAACGGACTGGCGAGACGAATGTAAGCAGGTTCAAATCCCAATGGCATACACAACAACAACATTTGTTCTCAGTACCTGCAGCCACGATCAATGTAGTACATAATAGTCCGTTACGTCGTATGTGTAATTGTTACAATGAACACTGCAAGGAGTTGGATATATTTCACCAGAGTATTTACCACTTTAAAACAAATATAAAAAATTTAAAACTACTTTAAAATTTATATCTTGTATGTACCTTTATCATTTTAATTAAAATTTAGCGATACTATTTGAATGTTGTGCGCGGGTTTTATCGGTGTACAAATTTTAAAATGTTATTATGTATACCTACTGTATATTAGATGATTAAGTATCTTTGTACATTGTTTCTGCGCCTAATAAATAAATAATATAAATAAATAATATAACAAAAAAGCGGCGATAGCCTAGTTGGCTGTGGAACGGACTGCCGAGACGAATGTCCGCAGGTTCAAATCCCAAGGGCACACACCTCTGACTTTAATAAAAAATCATGTGTGTATTCTTTGTGAATAATCGTTCGCTTTAACGGTGAAGGAAAACATCGTGAGGAAACCTGCATACCTGAGAAGTTCTCTATAGGAATTTTGAGGGTGTGCGAAGTCTACCAATCCGCACTAGGCCAGCGTGGTGGACTAAGACCTAACCCCTCTCAGTAGTAGAGGAGGCCCGTGCCCAACAGTGGGACAGTATATAATACAGGGTTGATATTATTATTATTATACTATATTTTAATTAAGATAAGTTTTAGCTAGACTTTGATTTCTTATGTTTATGAGAATTTTTTTACGGGATAAATATATTGTATATCCTCCAATAGTTTATTCCGCACTAAATTTCAGTAATATCGGTTCAGTTATGGTATAGCTGTGAAAGGGTAACAGATAGACTGCGATACTTTCGCATTTATGATGTATGGATGGATCGATATAATATTATCAGCTTGAATGGATCAGCCCGTTTTACAAAAACTACTTTCTCATAGAAAATAATAGTGAAGTGGTGTTGCATTTCGTACATAACAAATGCAGGGTCCTAAAATCCCATGCCTTTTCCTCTTGTCTAAGATCTAAGTTTCTTCTGGAGCCATGGAGGTTGATCGTATATCGTCTAAAATTTAGTTAACTTGATTTGTATTTACTTGTGAAATAGTATTATTTAAAAATAATCAATGCAGAGCCGAAACAGATATGTGTTAACCCAACAAGGTTCATAGATTAAGAACATATCACCACATAGTTTACCGGCGTGTGATATAAAAATTAATGACTATTACATCTACATATTTTACTCACACACACACATTCACGCCTTTTATAAGATGGAAAAACTTATAAAAAACTTATCATGTTTATAAAACATAAAATTCTAGGGCGTCAGTGCACCAGTTGCGTCTCTGCTTACACATTCTGGAATAAAAGGCGTGTGCGTTTCCGATATGGCGATAGGCTCGCCCCCTATCAAATCATGGGACGGAACACACTTGGCGAAAAGTGGGTGCCATGGTTGCGCCTCTGCATACCCCTTCGGGGATAAAATGCGTGATGTTGTGTGTGTGTGTGTGTTTCTATATTAAGACGATGTCGTAAGCAAAACGGTAACTATATTTTAGAAGCTATCTATTCTCCATTTAGAATGCGTATTTTTCGGAGCCCCATCACGTAGCGCCTCCGATATGATTATATGCCCCCGTAGACTTTTCTTGCGCGCAGTCTCCACACCGAATGCGCGGGAAGACGTTTGTCGCGACCCTGGCACACAATTAAGTGTGTATATCTGTGTTGCTAATACCTGTGTTGCCATTTCACATTGAGGCCTATAAGGGCTCGCGAGCATTTCCTGGCCTTCTTCCCTCCTCCCATTTTAAGAGCTTTCCCTATCCCCCATACTTTCTTCCCAACTTTCCTCCATGGCCCTGCAGTTGCTAATTCGTGGGATTCCAGTATGCCATTCGCAGGAATCCCCCGCCGAAGACTGCGGGGTCCGATACCCAAAAAAAAAAATATATGCAACATCTATTGAAGGTTTTATATGTATTATATCAATTTAGCTGGCTGATATAGAAAATGTTATTGTAGTTTCCATAGCGATGGAAAATGACGAGAACAAAAATGGTGTTAATGTGATACATAAGATGTAGCGTAAAACTCAGCTAATAGTTAATAAAGTCTGCCCTGTTTATAAATTCTAAGGGCGTTTATTACTCTGCAAAATATCCCATTCCTAACAATATCATAACACTCTGATCATAATATTATTGGCCATTTCCTAAACGTCCGGACTAAATGGTCATCTAATCACACCAACCCAGAATTTAGTTTATAATGTGTGCTTAACACGGTGCCCTCGGCAAACGGCGCTCTACCAGTATTATAAACGTAGATAATTTAATAAGGAACATTTTAGTATTTTAGTTTAATCAAATAGATCTAAGATCTAACATTCTAGTAAGATTGATCTGATCGGCACATTTTACATTTAGAAGGCAATTAAAAACACTTTAGAAATACTTAGCTATGCTGTGCAATTAATATCCATACTAAATAAAACGTAACTGTAATATTTTGTAACGTTAGCTTGAGCTTTGTTCATAAGTTATTAATAATAATAATAATATCAGCCCTGTATTATATATTTGCCCACTGCTCAGCACGGGCCTCCTCTACTACTGAGAGGGATTAGGCCTTAGTCCACCACGCTGGCGTAGTGCGGATTGGTAGACTTCACACACCTTCGAAATTCCTATAGAGAACTTCTCAGATGTGCAGGTTTCCTCACGATGTTTTCCTTCACCGTTAAAGCGAACGATAAATTCACAAAGAATACACACATGATTTTAGAAAAGTCAGAGGTGTGTGCCCTTGGGATTTGAACCTGCGGACATTCGTCTTGGCAGTGCGTTCCACACCCAACTAGGCTATCGCCGCTCTCATAAGTTATTATTGATTGTTTATTGTTTGTAGTATGTAATTTTTCTGGTTTCTTTTTTTGGTCATAACGTCCTCTTTATTTGAATGAAGTGTTCACTTTTTTATGTTGTACACTTAGTTAAATAACTACAAATGTATTTTGCTTGGTGTAACAATTGTTTGTGAATCCATTAAAAATAAAAAAAAAAAAAATAAAGGCTTATAAAATAAAGAAATAATAGTAAATCTTTGCTTATTCCTGTCTGTAAATCTTATGACATAAATGTGTGGAACGAGTGCTCAAGGCCTTTACTTAAGGCAGGGCCTTAACTAAAAAAACACATTTATTTTAATAAAGTCTTTCCACAAAGCTGAATATCGTGGAGCCTTTCAAGCCGTCCATGAATGGTCAAGAGTATATTTACTTTACTTTTTTTTCGACAGAGTTCAGACAAAATGAACCATTTTGTCTTCTCAGTTCTCACTGATTTACCCTATTTACATTGAATAAGACTTATTGTTTTTCATTAGCTAGATTTTTAATACAATGACTGGTTTCGGATTTGGACAAGGATACTCCAACGATAATTTGAGCAAATAGACAAAAATAAACAAAAAAATTTGTATTGCGTATTCCTCGCGTCTCACTGTATTTGCTTCCAAAAATATTAAATTGACAGACGCAAAAAATCTACGATTTTATTATCTAGGTATGTATTCATAGATTACACAACTATAATTTTTAAGTAATGATAATCTATTGACCTCTGAAATGAATATAAAAGAGCTGAGCATGTAGTACGTTCGGTGTCATTCTACGCTCGGAGGATTCTGGGTAAGCATCTGTAATATACTAATATATAATAATTATAGGACTGCCTCGGTGGCATACTTGTATTGTGCACGTGGTACGACTATTGTGATAAGGTTTCAGGGTTCGAATTCCGGGTCGGACAAAATTATAATCCGCCTATCTCTAAAAAGGGAAAAACGGGCGATGCTGTGTAGGCATGTATATATTGTACATACAATATAAAAGGTGAATAAAGTATCCTTTGTCTTAGAAATAAAACAAGGCCACAAAAACTGTATTGTGGGGAAAATTTTGCGATTTTCACTGCTCTGGAGAAAATAATAGGAGCAAACACGTGATTCCCATTTGATTGATTCTCTCGATATTTGATTACTCTAATAGTATATATAAATAGCATTTGAATCTAAATGTATTTTTTTGTTACAAATAGATCTGCATGCGGTATGATTATTAAATGTTTTAATTGTTTTATATTAATAATGTCATATTTTCACGCAAATGAAAAAATATATGTTTTATTCCATTAGCACAAATCTCTCGATAATTGGGCAAGGGAAATATATTTTATTATTTAAGCTTAAAAATAATAATAATTTATTAGTTATATTATAAGTATCATCAACATCAAGACATACCTACTTTTTTATCCGATTAGCATTAATTCCCTTGATATTTTCACAAAGATTTTATTTTCTAATTTACCTTAAAACAGAAAAAAATGATTCACTTTGCAAGTTTCCTATAAATAATACTTTGAAATGTAATTTATTTTGTTGTTAGAGTCATATGGGACTGTTTTTTTAGTGATACTAGATTACTATAATATCTGAGTTAAAACAAAAAAATCTGAGCTTTGTCAAACAACTTTGTAAAACAATAAAATATTAAATTGCCTGAAAATCTAAATTTTCTGTAGCATTTGTTATTATTATGAATTCCCATCACTAGTGACTCGTAAAAATTACATAACATTCGCCTCATTCAGTTAACTGTTACCAACGTGACATAAAACAGTTTTTCATTCATTTTAATCTGCATTTCAATTCGTAATCAGTTCTTTTTAAAATGCTTATAACGGTAAGAAAGAAACAAGATGATATTTAACAATCATTATTGTTTCGCAGGATCACCACAATGCTACGGATAGCGCTTCTACTGACGCTCGCGGCACTCGCGTGCCACGCCGCTCCTAGATCTGATGACGAAGCTGTCGACCAACTATACAGAAGTGTGATCATCTCCGACTACGAGACCGCTCTATCACAGAGTAAAGAACTCGAGAAAGCGCGGAGAGGCAATGTCATCTCTAAACTTGTTGATAAACTGATCGCACAGAAACCGCACAAGTCTATGTATTACGCGTACTACCTGTGGAATCACAACGCTCAAGACATCGTCAAGAATTCTTTCCCGATCCAATTCAAGATGATCTTCGGCCAGCTAACCACCAAAATTATAAACAAGAAATTCGGCATGGAGCTCAAAATAGGACTTAGCACTGATTCATACGGCGAAAGGAACGTGTATGGCGTCAGCACTGACAATGACATTGGGAAGAGGGCAAGCTGGGAGTTCACGTCACCCGAGGCAGCAAACCACAAGGTCTACTTTAAAATCTACAACCCTCACGACAACCAATATATGAAAACCACAATTTTTTATGATACTTACAAAGACCACCTGATTAACACTTCTACAAATTCTGACACTTTTAGACACCAATGGTACCTTCAACCAGTGGTGGTCAATAAGGAAGCTCTTGTTCTACATTATCAACCGAGAGTACGATGAGCTCTTGAAGCTGTCCCAATCCCCGGACTCGGATGGCGACCGAGAGGCTTTTACGCACGGCGAAGATGCGTCTGGTGATCCTGAACGCTTCGGATGGAAGATTGAACGATACTAAGCAATTGTAGTAATGTTTTGGAGACATTTTTACTGAAATAAACGTATGATTCAAGCGGTCAAGCATTATTTTTACTATTATTATATTATACTATTATAATATAGGTACATATTATTTTGAAGCCATTTCAAAGAGAATTAAGTATGTAAACTAAATATTGTTTTGTGGCTTTCCTTATGTCCCGTCAGTAATAGCCCAAAGGAAAGATAGTGATAGGGTGGTTATCAGAAACTAAAATTCATTATATTTTTTAATATTTAGACATAATTGATGGTTTTTGTACACAAAAGTGTTTTTTTGTTCACTGTAGTGTTAGAATTCGTTTTTTTATTTTATTTAAAGTTGACAGTGTGTCATCCTAATAGTAAATGTAATACAGAATAAAACATGTGCATATTCCAGGGGCCTTTTCTCTATCCCGCACGTTATTTTAACAGTGCGTAACAAGCACGTTACACAACGCATCATGTTTAGGACTATAGAAATTTGGCTTACAGAATACCATTCCACGCATATTTCTCGAAGATAACATGACACGGCCGCGTTACGCGTTTACACTATCATACAGAATAAGGGCCCAGATCACAAAACGCTAGTGTAAGAAAAGATGACGGCTTTGTGGAACTTCATTTAAAACATTTGCAGTTTATTGGCTATGTGCACGACAGGATACCTTCCTACTAGTGTTCATTGTCAAATAATGACGTACGAATGTATTACTGATTTTAATAAATAAAGTAAATATACGATAAAAAGGAAGGAACTATTATTGCTTCGCGTAGGAAATTGTAGTAAACAGTCCAACCGTTCCAAATAATAAAACCACACCAGCACTATTAATAAGTATATAATTATATTGAACTTATATCTATAATATAAAAATGAATCGCTAAATGTGTTGGTAAGCGCATAACTCAAGAACGCCTGGACCAATTTGGCCAATTCTTTTTTTTTTTAATATTCGTCGAAGCTCAAGGATGGTTTTTACGGCGAGAAAATATCAAATAATTGCCGGAAAAACCCTAAAAACAGTCCTTTTCTTTATCCCATACAAACGTTTTCTAACTAATACGTAGAGTCAATTTGTGCTTTATTGCTATTATATAAAGTTCACTGTTGTCTATCAAACACTGCCAGTGATTCCACGATCAACGCCAGCTTACTTTTAAATACTTATATGTGTTTTATTTAATAATTATTTTTATTCACAACGCCCTATCACCAGGGTGAAGGTTCTGTTCAGGAGAATTTTTGCCCCGACAATAAAATAGATAGGAACAAAAAACTGTTACATTACAAATAATTTTGACAGGACGAAGTCTGTCGGGTCCGCTAGTATTTTAATATAAATTGCCAATCTGGCTTAGAGACAAACTTGATACTTAAACTATTTCAACATAACAACCATTCCTTCTCGCGTTCAGACGGCGGAATACCTCTGGCCATTCTTTTTTCGTTTTTTATATTTTTTTTAAAAAATGACAACTTGTAACTGCCATCACTCTGATCGTTATTCCTTTGTGCTGCTGTGCTGCCAGAGTATTAAAGGTTTATAGCTCAATTAACAAATCTATATGAATAACGATCGGAGTGTTGGAGTTTATAAACTGAATATAATAATTTATTAACATCTGTATTTTATTTTCTTTCAAAACCTTACAAAATATATATTTTTTAGACAGATGGCGGTGACGTTGTCTATATGGCGCTAAAGAAATATTTTCATCTCATAATCCGGGGCTCGGGTATCCGACGCGGGGACGCTTGGGTCAAAATCTTTCTAGGTACTTATAATAAACTTAGGTCACAAACACGTCATATTTGTTTACTTTTCAGATGTTTTTTTTGTTAGTGATTATTTGATGCAATAATAAATTAACAAAAAAAAAAAATGCTTAAGACTTACATAACAACTTTCCACGTACTCTTCAGTTTTCTGTGTAGCGTTTTATAATTCTCATTTATTTTGAACTGTTCATTTTTAGACACGTCAAATAATATCGTCTCCACTGACTTCATTATACACTTATTACATCCACTTTATTTTTTACTTATGATAAATACTACGCCCTATATTTCGTTAAGCGTAAAACAGTAGGCTTATTTCTTTCTATTTCCGTCTATCACTGAATTTTTCACAAATATTAGCAGAGAAATATAATATATATGTAAAACCAAAGAGAATTATAATATATATGGTGTAAAACTTATGTTTGAATGCGGTCGCCTGGCAACGCTTGTGTTTATGTCAGTGTTGCTAATGGCTCCCTAATTTTTTTGTAAGGTATCTCCTCAGAACAAGAACAAGCATAGAAGGAATCTAAATTACCCTCATATACTTATCCTATTTTTTTCAAATAGGCCAAAACCGTTGAAAAGAACAAGACAAATATTATGTTGCTAAGGTCGGCTTGCGAACACTTTAAAATAATCAAATGGTTACCTTTGGTCATCTTTACAATGCCGAATTAAAAAGCAAATAAAATGTCAAATGTTTCAACTTGCCAACCTCAAAACAATGTCACTAACGCGCCCATACAATTTAGTTACGTTATACTTCAGCGCGTGCTTTTCAAAAGTGGCTACATGTGTAATATTTTTGTTGTTAATTTTAATAAATACGCAGTGCTGTTTAAGTACAATATAGCCTTACGAACAAGTAATGGCCTGCGTTATTGTGGGGTGTAAATCTCATTCTTCTCGTAATGAAAATGAAACTGAAATCATCAGCTTCCATCAGTGAGTAAACAAAAAACCTAATATATTTGCTTAAACCCTGTACATAAGTGCAAAAAGTGTTATTAATTATACTTTATTATGCTGTAGTCAATGACAAGCATGAGGTATAATGGGGCCAACAGGGATGCGAAGGTAACTAGGGATGGAACAGTGCCTCTATCATGCATTTATGCGTTGTCGTATCGTTAACATAATAATTTAGTTTAAATAAAAATTTGTATGAATATTTGAACAGCGCTTCATAGGTGTATTTGGTAATTGTTACTTTATTTTAATAAAAAATCGTTTTTAGCTAGACTTTAATAAAATTAGTATTCGGATGTTATCGCGGTTTTTGTGTTTTTAAGATTAGTTTTTGTTCGCGGCTCCGCGCGCATGTAAATTCTGCCATAGGTATAAACATTATATATACTTTATTATGGTTTACTACACACTCAATTTGAATCATATAGGTTCAGGTTGACCGTGAAAGGAAAAGAGACAGAGTTACTTTCGAATTTATAACGTATGTCGCCGCAGCACTGGTGAATTTCCGGAGCGATAGTGGCGCCATCTATTATTACATCGAGGAAGTATTAGAAAAGGAGGGAGGTCGACTGTTGCCAATATAAGGACCGGCCGAGCGACGAGAGCTCAGTCTTGTACGAGTGTTGGTTGAGTCCGGTTGGAGTCTTCAGTAGTCTTGTTTGGACGCTCGAACCGAGCACATTGTGTATTCCGCTAGTGCTGCTATGCAGTAAATTGTTATTGAAGTAAAGAAGTGTTTCAATAATTGAATAACTGCCTGGAAAATAAATATAGACCGGTGAAACTCTACCGGCTATGTAAAAAAATAACCAAGTAAACAGTTTCACTCCGACACGTATGAATGGATCGACATAATACTAAAACTCGTCGCCTTTCAATAAGATACTATCTCACATAAAATCATCGTACATAATAATTATAAATAAATTTTGGGCGCTAAAATTCCTACTCTCCTCGCCAAAGATCTAAGTTTCTTCTGGAGCTATGAGAGTTAGCTTGATTTATATTTACTTGTGCAATAGTATTTTTTAAAAGTAATCAATGCAGAGCTGAAACTGATAGGTGTTAATCCAACAAGGTTCATAGATAAATAACAAGTTAACATACTGTTTACCGGTGTGTGATATTACATTTATATCTAGTAATGTGTTTTATTCACACACATACACATTCATGCCTTTTATAAGTTGAAAAAACTTATACAAAACTTATCAAGTTTATATAATATGAAATTTAAAGGCATAAGTGCACCACTTGCGTCTCTGCTTATCTCTTTTGGAATAAAAAAAAAAAATACTTTATTTATCACGTAGGCGAACAAAGTTGCACTTATGATACGTCAAAACAATGTATAAGAATTATTATTATTATTTCTAAACAACTAATAAAATTACTTATATAACTATGGACATTTTAAAAGGCGTGAGTGTTTTTATATATAAACCAGCTTGTGCCCGCGGTTCCGCCCGCGTGCTAAAATTTTCAGTTATAAAAGTCACGCTATATACTTTCCCAGGGTAGAAAGTTGTCAATGTTCTTTTCAAAGTCTCAAACTATCTCGATACCAAAATTTCTAGAAATCCGTTGGGTAGTTTTTGAGTTTACCGCGTATAGTCAGGCAGACAAATGTGTCTGGGGTCTTTGTTTAATAATATTTTTTCTTGAATTTTTAAGAGAAATAAAACCCGTCATACGTTATTGTTGCATCACTTTAACCGTTTACGCATAACATATTCTCTAAAAAAATCCACGTTTTTGCAACATTTTTCATTGCTGCCCTGCTCCTATTGGTCATAGCGTGATGATATATAGCATATAGCCTTTTTCAATATATAAGCTATCCAACACTAAATATTTTTTTAATTCGAACCGGTAGTTCCTGAGATTAGCGCGTTAAAAAAACAAATAAACACTCTTCAGCTTTATATAAAAGTATAGTTTTTTTATTTTTTTTTAGAAGAACTACCTCGTCATACAAAATTGTTGCATAAATTTAACCTTTTACACAGCGCACGCAACGGAAGCTCTCAAAAGTAATAATTTCCCCTGTTTTTGCAACATTTTTTATTACTGCTCTGCTCCCTTTGGTCATAGCGTGATATATATAGCATATAGCCTTCCTAGAAGAAGGGCTATCAACACTAAAAGAATTTTTCAATTTGTACCAGTAGTTCCTGAGATTAGCGCGTTCAAACACACAAACAAACTCTTCAGCTTTATATAATAGTATAGATGTAAATATGCTAGGTAAAGGTGGTGCTCCCAGCAAAACGGCGCGGTAACTGTATTATTAGAAGCTATTTATTCCAAATTTAAGTATAATACAAATTTTTCGGAGGTCCATCACGTAGCGTCTCCGATATGCGTATATGCAATGTCATATCACTCTGATCATATTATATGGCCATCTCTCCTAAACATCCAGGGTAGATTGCCACCAAATATCTGTAAAATGCACAAGCAATTCAGGCACCATTTTGAGGATACTTTAGCGTTTAGTTTATTTAATGTGTATTTAAGACGGTGCCCTTTGCAAAACGGCGCACTAACCATATATAAGATAGACAATTTAATAAGGAACATTTTAGTATTTAAATTTTATGTAATCTTTGCATATTCCCGTCTGTAATTCCCGTGTAATCTGTGCCGTAAATGTATGGAACGAATTCTCAAGGCCTTTATTTAGGGCTAGGCTTTAACTCAAAAAACATATTTATTTTAACAATGTGTTTCCACTAAGCTGTGTATCGTAGAGCCTTTGAAGCTCTACATGAACGGTCAGTAGTACTTACCGTAGCTTACTTTTTGTTTTTTTTTTCATGCCGTAGTTTGGTCGAACTGAACTATCGATAAAATTAAACTGTGGTTATTTTTGTCGTCTCACTGATTTACCCTATATACACTGAATATTTTAAACTTATTATTTTAAATACCATTACTTCAGGCGTGATACTTTAACGATCATATTTTGAGCAAAAAGACAAAAATTTTAAAAAATTGTTTTTGTTTTATATTTTGTTTCGTATTCCTCGTGTCTCCCTGTATTTGTTTCTAAAAATATTTAATTGACAAACGCAGAAAATCTACGATTATCTAGGTATGTATTCATAGATTACACAACTATAATTTTTAAGTAATGATAATCTATTGACCTCTGAAATGAATATAAAAGAGCTGAGCGTGTAGTACGTTCGGTGTCATTCTACGCTCGGAGGATTCTGGGTAAGCATCTGTAATATACTAATATATAATAATTATAGGACTGCCTCGGTGGCATACTTGTATTGTGCACGTGGTACGACTATTGTGCTAAAGTTTTAAGGTTCGAATTCCGGGTCGGACAAAGTGACAATGAGTTATTCTAATCAGCATCAGCCTGGAGTTTAAAATTCTGGCCGGTAAATTTGGTTGGCTCCTATTACATACCTCCCCTGGAAAAAGGGAAAAGTAGTGACGTATGTATGTATGTATGTATGTATGTACCTGCAATATAAAATTCGAATAACGTATCCTTCGCATTAGAAATATCATTGGACCACAAAAGTTACATTGTGGTGGAAATTTTGCGATTATCATTGCTCTGGATAAAATAACAGAGGCGAACATCTGATTCCCCTGGGTTTGGTTCACTTGATCCTTGATTACCCTTCCAGTATAAATTAATGAATAGCATTTGATTTTATATTTTTTTTGCTGTCACCAATACAACTGCGTTAAGGAGATTACTAAATGGTTTAATTATTGAAAATGTCATATATGATTTCTTATGTGTACGCGAATTGTTAGACATTGAAATAAAACTATTTTATGGATTTTATTATTATTGTCGATCGATCGGACCGTCAACAGCTAAAATTTAGAAAATGTTGTATATTTGTAAAATGTAGGTAGATATTGTAACTTTGACTTTACGGATGAACAACACCTCAGTCCCCCCCGTGCCCATGAGCGCTGCAAAGTCTTCGAAACGTCGGGCGAAAATAATAATATAAATAACCGCGTTAAAATCTGTAAAATAGTTTTATTTCAATGTCATAAACATTTTTTTTTATTTCAAAAATATATATATTTTTTATTCCATAAGGAAAAAATATTTTTTTATCTAATTTACCTTAAAAAGAAACAAAAAGAGTCATATAGGACATGATTTTTAGTTTACTTACTATATTATTATAATAACTGACTGAAAACAACAAATAAGAGCTTTGTCTGTCTTTATGTGAATGTTGCACTTTCTAGTGCATTTTTGTTATAAAAATCTCACTTTTAATTGAACTCTTGATTTTCTGTCTACGAAAATGTATTTTTTGTATAATTTGGGAACCACTAATTTCTGTACGGTTACTTATTGTTTTGAGCACCCAATCACGAGCGACTCGTGAAAATTACATAATATTCGCTCCGTTTACTTATGGTCACTAACGTGACATAAAATATTTTTCATTTATTTCAACCGGCAAAAGTTTTGAAGAATTCGAAATCACTTCTTTTTAAAGATGCTTAATACGGTAAGAAAGAAACAAGATGATATTTGACAAACATTATTGTTTCACAGGATCATCACAATGCTACGGATAACGCTTCTACTGACGCTCGTGGCGCTCGCGTGCCACGCCGCTCCTTCCTCTGACGATGCAGCTGTCGAGCCTCTATACAGAAGTGTGACCATCGCCGACTACAAGACTGCTCTATCACAGAGTAAAAGTCTCGTAAACAGACAGAAAGGCAGAATCATCTCGAAAACTGTCGACAAACTGATCAACGAGAACCCAAAGAAGGTTATGTACTTCGCGTACTATCTGTGGAACAACGGAGCCCAAGACATCGTCAAGAATTACTTCCCGCTCCCATTCAGAGTGATCTTCAGCCAGCTTTCCGTCGAGCTCTATAACAAGAAATACTCCATGGAGCTCAAGGTAACACTTAGCACTGATTCCGATAACGAAAGGGGCGTGTATGGTGACTATAGTAAAGTTGGCGCGAGGGCAGACTGGACATTCATGGTTACTGAGGCAGCAGACGAGAAGGTCTACTTTAAAGTCTACAACCCTAGCAATAACCAATATATGAAATCCGGAAATTCAGCTGATGGGGACAATGACCGCCCGATTTACGCTTCTACTAATTTTGACACTTTTAGACACCAGTGGTACCTTGAGCCAGTCATGTACAATGGCGACCTCCTGTTCTACATTTTCAACCGGGAGTACAACCAGCCCCTGAAGCTGGGCCAATTCACGGACTCGGATGGCGACCGCCGGGCTTACGCACACGGCGGAGATCCGTCTGGCGATCCTGAACGTTTCGGATGGAAGATGGTTCGTTACTAATCAATTGTAGTAATGATTTTGGAGACATTTTTACTGAAATAAACCTGTGATTGAAGCATTATTTTTACTATTATTATTTAACACTGTACCTAGATACTGCTTTGAAACCGTATCAGACACAATTAATTAAGCCAAAAATCCTGATGTCCCAGACCTACATATTCTAAAGTTGTGACTTTTTATTGTTAAGTCAAAATTACCAACTGTTGTACACAATTTTTTTTCATTTGAAGTATTAACAGTGTATCTTTATAATAACAATGTTATTCGCATTATGTATCAGTTACCACGAATAAAAATAATCGCCATAAAACATGTGCATATTCCAAATCATAATTTTCATAAGTGATTTTTGAAGGACGGTAGAGTATAAAAAATGGTGGCCTTGTGGAACTTTATTTAAAAACTTCTGCAGTTTATACCGGATACATAATGGTAGAAAATATATATATTTTTTAATGAAGAGTCGTCGCTGATGTTATCCATATAGAACTAAAGAAATATTCATCTCCCTGGACCGGGACTCGGCCCCCCACGCGGGGACGCTTGGGTCAAATGTCACTATTTACATATTACAATAAAGTTAAAGGACAAAAATATATTTTTTTATTTTTAAGATGTTTTTTTTGTCGGAGGGTACTTATTTATTCATTTCGTACATATTGAACGTAGGGTCCTAAAATCCCATTCCTTCTCGAAGATCTAGTTTTCTTTGGGAGCCATGAATGTCGATCGGATATTTCTTAAAATTGAGTTAACATACTGTTTACCGGTGTGTGATATAAAGAAATTACTTACTTTTACATCTACATATTATTCACGCACACACATATACTGCCGTTCTAAGCTAAAAAGCGGTATGCCAGGGAAACCTTATTTCGAGATAATCAAAGTTTTGTAAATATATTTATAGTTTTGCATGTAAAACTGATATAGAGAAACTCTTTGAAGGTTTATATTTTTTAACAATGTCTAAACAAGGTACCGTAATTTGGATGGATATTTCTTTAAGCTGTCTGACGACATAAAAATCAAGATTTTGATTTCTTTTGAAATACCACTTTTGAACTTAGCACGGTAGTAGATATATGTAAAAAAAACTTTTCTAAAACTTATTTTTTGGAGGCCCATGACATGGCGTCCCCAATATGCAATATCATAACACTCTGATCATAATATTATATGGCCATCTCTCCTAAACATCCGGGGTAAATTGCACAAGCAAGCCAGACGCTACTTTGAGGATACTTTATTGCTTAGTTTATTTAATGTGTACTTAAGATGGTGCTCTCAGCAAAACAGCGTACTAAACCTATATTTAAGATGGACAATTTAATAAGGGACATTTTGGTATTTTAATTTATTCATAAACACGTCATTAAATAAACAATTAGTCGTAAATTTTTGCAAATTTCCGTCTGTAAATTGTGTGCCGTAAATGTATGGATCGATTGCTCAAGAACGATTGCTCAGGTCAAGGCTTTAACTCAAAAAACACATTTATTTTTATCTGACTGACTGATGAGAGAGAGAGATGAGAGATTAGACTGATCGGTTTAAAATTGACAAAGTTTCATACAAACTTTCATCCCCTATTTTATCCCCTTGGGGGTACAATTAATCAAATTTTTTTCTTAGCGGATGCCTACGTCATAACATGTACCTGCATGCCAAATTTCAGCCCGATCCGTCCAGTGGTTTGGGCTTTGCGTTGATAGATCATTATGTCAGTCACCTTTGAGTTATATATATTTAGATAATACAGCCTGTGTACCGAGCGGCGCTCACTCAAAGAATGCCCGCTCCGCTATTTTTTTTTTTTTTTTTTTTTTGTTCCTGTCCTACGTTTGTTAGCCTGGCAAGGGCCGGCTTATACAAACACACCGGTCTTGCGGGTGCGTGCTTTAGGCACTGCGAGCCCTTAAGTGACCATGCTGAGGGCAGCCCGCTCCGCTGCGCATGCGCCTCCCTTTATAGTACTGTGGAGGGGACCCTAGTGACGTGTCCATCGGACGATTGCTCGCTCCAAGTGTTGTTTACAAGCTTGTAAAGACGACGCCGTCATATTTATTATGTTGTAGGTACTTTGTTGTGCTCACCTGCAGTTCACCAACCTCAGCGATATACTGATTTCATGATCGATTTTATTCTTATATAACTAGTAAATAATTTCTTTTGTTATTAGATTGTTATTAGATACGATTCGTGACGTACTGTTTGATGAACCACAATAAAATTAATATTTAATTATATGCTTCGATTAGATAGTAACGTTTTCGTGGTTTGAAAATTGCGTGTTTAATTTTTACTGGAAGCAGAAAAAAAAAACGAACCGAATATGTGGCGAGTAATCGTTTTTCATAAAAATAAACATAAAAAAAAACATGTTTTACAGGTATTAATTTCTGTATACCACAACATTAGTAACATCTGATAGAAATTTGAAGTATCTATAATATTTAACGACACTGCATCGCCCCGTTCAATACTGTGTCTATAGCTCAGCTATACTCTAAGTGTGTTCCGCGGAACCCTAGGGTTCCGTGATACCTCTGACGGGGTTTCGCAAGAATTTAGAAAAAAAAAATCAAAACACCTCTCTCTGGTCGCTCCGCGGCCGGGCGGAGACAAAACGCTATGAACGTTATTTATTTGTATTTGTAGAAACATGTGTTACAATAGCTGGTACAATATCTTATAAGTTTCGTATCAACAATTTTATACTTGTACAACCCGTTCGCTATAACTTTGCCGGTCTGTGGAATGCGCGTACCCTCCCCCACGTGACAACAAAACTTATAATGTGTCATAGTTTTACCCAAATATGTACGTACACAATTTTTATTGTTACAATTAAATAAAAAATATTTTTATATTATGTTTTGCTGACGCTACTTTTCGAACATCATACCTATCGCCAGCGGCAAACTTAAAACGAGCGGGTAGTATACTTGTGAGCGCGCGTATAAAAACAATTGTTTTATTGTAGGGTTCCATCAAGTATTTTGCTTCCCAAAAGGGTTCCGTCATTTAAAAAGTTTGAGAACCACTGCTGTAGCTCTTAAAAACTGAAATACAATAATGGTTGCGAATAACACCATAAATAAGTTTTAAACGATGGATTGCACACGATTCCTGGGACAATTTTAATAAATTATCTAATCATCCCCATCCCATTTTTAACCCTGTTTTATCCTTTCATCCATTTTGTATTATGTGCATGCTATGAATACTCGTAATTTAAACATTTAGCTTCTAATTTGAAACCTTGTATTAATCAGGCATCGATGTATGTTTTTTGAGTTCCTTTTAATAAATAAAATAAAAATAAATAAGACAGGTGTAAGCGATGTCAAACGTCGCCATGTAATACGTGCAATAACTAATAGGTTACTCATTTATTGGCTTACGCCCGAAATTAATAATGTATCTAATATCCAAGACTGAAACCTATCTTAGATTGCCGACTATCTTTCGATTGCTCTCCTACCGGCATGCCAATATCTTAACTCGCCTATCCTTGCTTGCCTTCAACGATAGATCGCTGGCAGTCCTTTCCAGATGCGTTCCCTCCTGACCATTCCATTTTATGCAGAATAATCCATTCGTAAAAAAAATACTTTTTGTATTTTCCATACAAACTATTCGTTTCAATATTTGCCTAATTGCAAAAAATAAGACTTGCAGTAATAAAAAAATATTTTATGTATTTTAGCCCTCCAAAGGAATAATTAATAATTAGTACATGTCATATTTAAGATACAAACTTTTTAATTAGTTTCAAAATGGAACGTGAGTAATGTGGTTGCTAACATATTTTGACACTGAAGTTTAATAACATTGTTCATAATATATTAATAAATCTTTAAAGGATTTAGTTTTTAGTATGAAGTACGCAGTAAACTCGGTGCCATATAATAATAATTGGACTCTGTACACATTATCCAGTGTTATTGAACAAATTACAATTCCGTTATACATAATTGTTGCATAACTTACACCGTTTATGCAGCGCACGCAACGAAAGCTCTCAAAAGTAATCAATTTTAGCCGTTTTTGGTCCCATTGGTCATAGTGTGATGATATACATATACCCTATAATAGCCATCCTCAATAAATGGGCTATCCAACACTACAAGAATTTTTCAATTCGAACCGGAAGTTCCTGAGACCAGCGCGTTCAAACGAACATACTCTTCAGCTTTATATAATAGTATAGATAATGTATAGAAATTTTGCCTGTTTCTATGTTTTAACTCTCAACTAATAAAACTATGTTAATTTGTAATTATTATTTTGAAATACAAATGTAGATAAGCAATAAAATAAATAGCAGTGATTGTAAAGGTATTTTATTTTACTAAGTAAAGAAGTTATTTGTTAATGCTGTTCTTTCTCCACCATCTTGATTCTCTATATTGTTTTCATAATTAATAATATCAGCAGTTGATAACTCCACTTCGGTTGGAATTTCCTCTAGCCTGTGATTCCGACAAATATTGTGCAAAACTGCAGTTGCAATTATTATTGTTTGAACTTTAGGTAAAGATAAACGCAACGTCAATGCAATCACAGGGAAGCGACGTTTCCATGTACCAAATGTCCTGAAAAAGATAATATAAATATTTCCTATTCCACAGCATAAGTTGATGGAATGGAGAAACACCATAGTTCCTGAAAAACGATGCAATTGCCCCTTGTTAGTACCTATCTAATAGTTCGGTAGGTACGGTATTTTTTGTAAATAATGTCAAAAATTATTTACCTTGTACATAGAAGTAACACGAATATACGAGATCAGTTTAACTAACACTGATTGGCAAGCAGATTTCGAAAGCCTAATCTAAACGTGAAATCAAACTCATCCAGGGTCTGCATGTAGTTAACTCTTTTCATTACCCGTGATGAAGCGCGACTTTCAGTTTCGCTATCAGTATCGCTAGTCCCTCCAAATCACTGTCGTCACTGTCACTAGAGAATATGGATATTTCCATTGCCTTTTCGTTTCCCTTAAAATCAGTGTAAGCGATATTCAAAACATATGGAGTAAACTGAGGAATTGGTCCGATTGGAAAATGCGATTGTTTACAACAATCAAACCAAATGTCAAAACGGGTAGATAGAGTATTGGCAAGCGTAAACTGTCATTTTCAAACAGAGGGTAATCTATGATCTGTAATCCGTCCTCTCAAAGATCGATTATTGTTATTGATAGCTTACTCAATCTATGGATTGGTTATTGGCATGCTTTATCCATAAAAACGAATGAATTATCAATCTTAGATGGCATACATTGGATTAGGATTGGTTATTAATTTCGGGCGTTAATTGCTTTTTCGATAAAAGATAGATCAGTGAACAACGGGACTTAATGGATGCCATTTTTAAAGACTAGCTGTGTCGTCTGAGAGGAGTTAGTCAGTCAGTCTGTTCACCACAACAAGGACGCAACGCCGCAGTTGATTATAAGGTACTGTGAGATTTTTAACTAAAAACATATTAGTAGTGGCGAAGGGTCCTTATAATCCGATTCCTGCCTTTTCATGTCTTAGGTAAAATTTATTTATCATTAGAACGATTT
Source organism: Manduca sexta (assembly GCF_014839805.1). NCBI lineage: Eukaryota > Metazoa > Arthropoda > Insecta > Lepidoptera > Sphingidae > Manduca > Manduca sexta. The sequence goes on from NC_051118.1 coordinate 10,836,545, forward strand.
GTAGACCGCATTTATGCATATGTGTGTTCCCTTTCGAAAAAGTTCCCCCTTCGCCACTGTTAGCGATGCTAGCTTATTTATCAAAATAATGTTTAAATTTAATTAGTTACTGACTTTAAAATAAGTACAAGAACTTGCACATTTTTTTTACTACTACATTATAAAGGCGGCTTAATGGCGTAGTCATTTTCTACCTTTGGGTGATGCATACATAAAATAATGTACGTAGAAAAAAAACAAATACAATATAAACTTTGGTCCAGTAACTTTTTTCGTAGAACTATAAATAAAAAAGTTATAAGCGAAAATGTTAAGAAATTCAATGTTAAGCAATGTCCATTGCAACGTCATCAGAACGTGTGTTTATAAGGTTCATAATACTTTTTTTTGTACTCTCATTACGTACAACACAAACCCGCGGTTGTCGGCTTGTACGCGAATTACTTGGATCCTGAATCGCTTTGGCACAGATTGACATCTGGTGATGAAAAGTTGATCATGTACGACAAGAACGGACGAAAAAGGTTGAGGTCAAAGGTCAGTCAGGCTTCACAGACTGTGGCAAAATCTAGGTTGACTCGCAATAAAGTGATTTTATGTGTATGGTGGGATTGGAAGGCCATTGTTTACTGGAAACTTTTACCGCCGGGCAGAAGCATTGATTCGCATCTCTATTGCCAACAACTAATGAGATTAAAGCAAAAAGTTGAGAAAAAGCGATGGGAATTGATCAATTGAAAAGGTGTGGTCTTTTATGACGATAACGCTAGTCCACACACATCTTTAAACACTCAGCAATAATTAAGAGAGTTTGGCTGCGAGGCGTTAATGCATCCATCACATAGCACTGACCTTGCACCTTCAAAATTCTTTGGGCAGTGTCAGGTTAACATTAAGAGAGGATTGCCAAGACTACTTGTCGCGTTTTTTGATCAGAAGTCTCCAAATTTCTACAGCAATAGGATCATGGCACTTCCTAAAGGATGGCAGAAAGTCGTCGATCAAAATGACACATATACACTTAAAGGTATATACTTAATTAAATGTCAACAAACTTAGAAAAAAGAAGTCTTGAGTTTTCATATAAAATGTGAAGGAACTTTTTCCTCAACCTAATATAATAGTAGACCGTCTAATTTACGTCGACTTATAAATGAATGATCGTCTATTGTATACCGTTATTAATTTTGGTGCAACACACAATAAAATTCAGGTACCCCACTTGATTGAAACTGTAAAGGGTGAACACTCGTACTGTGTATAAGTGACGTGATTTTGGTGGAGTTTTAAGCCATCGTTGCGTGCGCGAAGTGTATTTATAGCGCAATCGGCAGAGGCGCGCGCGCCCCGCTCGATGCTGATTTGTCACGGTACCTAACACGTATAATGCTTGACCTTCGAAATCCATATATGGCTGCCAACCCAGACCCTTATTATACAAAAGGGAGAAATTTAAATACAGTCTACAATCGTCCGGATCATTGCCGCGTCTCATGTGCCGGGTTTTGCAAATCAGCCGGGTCATATAGGATTAACATTCATCCCAATAATTCGTGGATTTTTCTTCCTATTCCTTTTTTGGAGACCTTCCGACGTGCCTCCAATACGCTTATATGTCATATCACAACACAATGATTATAATATATTATGGCCATCTCTTTTAAAATGCTCAAAAAGATAATTGAATATACACAGACGCCGAAAATCTACGATTTAATTATCTAGGTATGTTGATAGATTACAACACAAATGTAATTTTCAAGTAATGATAACCTATTGTCTTCTGAAATGAATATAAAAGAGCTGAGCGTGTAGTACTTTCGGTGTCAGTCCACGCTCGGAGGATTCTGGGTAAGCATCTATACTATATTAATATTTAATAATTATTAATTCCACAATATAAAGGACTGCCTCGGTGGCATAATTGTAGGGTTCGGGTTCAAATCCCGGTTCAGATAAAGTGATGTATTTGTTTGTACAATATAAAAGGCGAATAAAATATCCGTTGTATTAGAAATAAAGCTAAGCCACAAAAGCTAAATGGAGCGGGAAAATTTGCGATTTTCATTGTTCTAGAAAAAAATAAATACACGTGATTCCTATTTGTTTGATTACTCTGATAAAATAAATGAATAGCATTTGAATTTTTTTTTTACAAATAGATCTGCAAAAAATCAGAATCAGTTAAATTTAAAAATGCTTATGGCGGTAACAACGTTGTATTTGACAAATATTATTGTTTCAGAGGATCATCACAATGCTACGTTTAACGCTTCTACTGACGCTCGCGGCACTCGCGTGCCACGCTGCTCCTAGATCTGATGACGAAGCTGTTGAACATTTATACAGAAGTGTGATCATCTCCGACTACGAGACCGCTCTGTCACAGAGTAAAGAACTCGAGAAAGCGCGGAGAGGCAATGTCATCTCTAAACTTGTTGATAAACTGATCGCACAGAAACCGCACAAGTCTATGTATTACGCGTACTACCTGTGGAATCACAACGCTCAAGACATCGTCAAGAATTCTTTCCCGATCCAATTCAAGATGATCTTCGGCCAGCATACCACCAAAATTATAAACAAGAAATTCGGCATGGAGCTCAAAATAGGACTTAGCACTGATTCATACGGCGAAAGGAACGTGTATGGCGTCAGCACTGACAATGACATTGGGAAGAGGGCAAGCTGGGAGTTCACGTCACCCGAGGCAGCAGACCACAAGGTCTACTTTAAAATCTACAACCCTCACGACAACCAATATATGAAAACCACAATTTTTTATGATACTTACAAAGACCACCTGATTAACACTTCTACAAATTCTGACACTTTTAGACACCAGTGGTACCTTCAACCAGTGGTGGTCAATAAGGAGCTCTTGTTCTACATTATCAACCGAGAGTACGATGAGCTCTTGAAGCTGTCCCAATCCCCGGACTCGGATGGCGACCGAGAGGCTTTTACGCACGGCGAAGATGCGTCTGGTGATCCTGAACGCTTCGGATGGAAGATCGAACGTTACTAAGCAATTGTAGTAATGATTTTGGAGACATTTTTACTGGAATAAACGTGTGATTTAAGCATTATTTTTACTATTATTATTTAACCCTATGGGTACTGTTTTAAAGCCATTTCAAAGAGAATTAAGTATGTGAACTAAAATTGTTATGTCGCTTTCCTTATGTCCAGTCAGTAATGGTTTAAACGAAAGATAGTAATAAGATGCATTATTACTTAATAGAAGCTTAAATTAATGGTCTTAGGCCTAAGGCTTCTAAAGTTGTGACTTTTTTTATTATTACGTAAAAATTAACCACTTATAAACACAAAATTAAATTATTCACTGGAGTGTCTTCGAATTTGTATTTTTTATTTGAACTTGTTAGCAGTGTATCTTCCGAATAATAATGTTACTCGTGCTTAGTTACCACCAATAAAAGAATTACAGAATTAAAACATATGCACATTCCAGATCCTAAAACGCTAGTGAAAAAAAAGATGGCTGCCTTGAGGAACTTTATTTAAAAATATCTGCAATTTCATGGCTATGTGTACGACATGAATATCTCGTGCCATTATAACTATGATAATGATGTCAAATAATGATGAATAAATGTTTTACTGATTTCTAATAACTAAAGTAATCATAGTATAAAAAGGAAAACAACAAATTGCATTTCATGTTAATGAAAATAGATATTAAGTACTGTAAGAAAAACATAGAATATACAGCGCCTATTATTGTTATGCTATATATGCAGTTCAAAATGCGAAACAGATTATGTAAGTTTTCGAAGTAATTTTTATATTTGTCTTCGTTTACATCATCAGAGGACTGTTTAAGTTGTTAATTTCTGCCATGATCCCATACCGCCACCATACATTTCGCACGTAGGCAATACCGCATGCAAAATGGCATAACAATGTGGAGATCATCAGCAGTTAAACAGTATAAATGTAATTTATGATCTGCGGCTTTCCTAACGATCTTTAAAACTCTATTTCCAATTTATTTAAGCAAGGATGATGAACCGATGTTACGCGACGAAATAATTTGGGCACGTCATTCATAATTATTGACGAATGGACAACTTCTTTCTTTTGAAAACGGCATTATCCTCGTAGTAATTTTTTGGCAAGAAAAATATTGATGGGATCTAAAAAAAGGTGGCCAGAACAAGAGGTACTCCTTGGATGTTATATCAGTTCATAGTTTACCCAATAAAGTTTCGCCATTCCTGAACTAGCTCTTCTCTATTTGAAATCGTTTTTTGCTTTTTCCAATTGCCGATGTCTATCAATTAACAATTTATCGTCATCATTGCCAGCTACATAAAGACCGGTGCTGGAAATAGGCCTGTTCTAAAGATTTCTAGATGTTCTGGTAAAAGCGACTGCATCTATCAATTCTTTTAAAACAGTTTTCCCTCAGTAACATACTCGCCGCTCCAAGTTACCTGTGTATTGTTGGGTTACTTTTTATTCCGGTAATTTACTCCCGTAGGAAACAATTTAATTTGTATATAGATAACGATGGCGTTGTGTATATGGTGCTAAAGAAATATTCATCTCTTTAGTTCGGGGCTCGGCCCCACCACACGAGGACGCTTGAGTCAAAATGTTACTAGGTAACAGCATTGCCAGATACATTTTTGTCAAGTCGGGATTTCGAAAGTTTGAGTGTAAAAAAGCGGGATTCTTTCGTCGAAAGCGGGACATAGTAAAAAAAAGTATATTACAATTAGAAGTTTTAAAATATTAAGCAGTTTATTTAAGTTTTAAATTACGTTTACGTGACAGTGGATAGCAAAAATGGCCATAGACATGTATTTTAATAAAAATATATTTTAAATCAGATTTACACTGTCGTCATGTTGAATTATCTTGGTTTTCCGAATAAGAAATAATTTAAGAACAAAAATCAAAGCCAAAGTAAAAAAAAATCACTAGATAAATTTGGTGTATCAATATATAATAGTTACAAGCACTACAACAAATTGAATAGGTATTTGTCTCAGATTGTTATTCGTGACGCAACGCACCACTCGATCTCCCGCGTGCGCGCTTTTTCAGCAGGCACGGTCGAGTTATCCCGAAAGCGGGACTAATCCTATCCCGCGCGGGATATTTAATTTTGATATAAAATTGGGACGTCCGCCCAAAATCAGGACGTTTGGCAACGCTGCTAGGTCCTTATAATAAAGTTAAACAACAAATATATATTTGTTTACTTTTAAGAGGTTTTTTGTGTCGGGGGTTATTTAATGTAATAATAAGATGATAAAGAATATGCTTAACGACTTACATAACAACTTTCCACATATTCTTCAGTTTTTAGCATTTTATAATTCTCATTTATTTTGAACTGTTAATTTTTTAGACACGTCAAATAATATCGTCTTCACTGACTTCATTATACACTTATTATATCCACCTTAGCTTTTATTTATGCGAAATACGTACTATATCTTGGTAAGCGTAAGAAAGTAGGTTTATTGTATTTTATTTTTATTTCTGTTTATCAATGAATATGTATGATTTTAAAAGTTGTCTGGCTCTTTTACAATGTTTTGTCTTTTATGCAAAGAGAATTATAATATACTAGCTTTTGCCCGCGGCTCCGCCCGCGTTATAAAGTTTTTCAGGCTAAAGTTTTCCGTTATAAAAGTAGTAGTTTCCCGGGAGCCTATGTTCTTCTCAGGGTCTCAAACTGTCTCCATACCAAATTTCATCTTAATACGTTGGGTAGTTTTTGAGTTTAACACGTTCAGGCAGACAGATGCAGAGGGGGACTTAGTTTTATAATATATTTTTTAGAACTTTTTAAGAGGAACAATCCTGTCATACATCATTGTTGCATAACTTTAACCGTTTACGCAGCGCACGCAACGGAAGCTCTCAAAACTAATAATTTTTCCCCGTTTTTGCAACATGTTTCATTACTGCTCCGCTCCTATTGGTCATAGCGTGATGATATATAGCCTATAGCACTTCGGGATCAAAGGGCTATCCAACACAAAAATATTTTTTCATTTCAAACCGGTAGTTCCTGAGATTAGCCATTACTGTTCCGCTCTTATTAGCCAAAGCGTGATGATATATAGCCTATAGCGCTCCACAAATAAAGGGCTATCCAACACAAAAAGATTTTTTCAGTTTTAACTGGTAGTTCCAGAGATTAGCCATTACTGCTCCGCTCCTATTGGGTATAGCGTAATGATATATAGCCTATAGCAATCCGCATAAAGGGCTATCCAACGCAAAAAGAATTTTTCAGTTTGGACCGGTAGTTCCTGAGATTAGCCATTACTGCTCCGCTCCTACTGAGTATAGCGTGATGATATATAGCCTATAGTACTCCACGAATAAAGGGCTATCCAACGCAAAAAGAATTTTTCAGTTTGGACCGGTAGTTCCTGAGATTAGCCATTACTGCTTCGCTCCTATTGGGTATAGCGTGATGATATATAGCCTATAGCACTCCACGAACAAAGGGCTATCCAACGCAAAAATATTTTTTTGGTTTGGACCGGTAGTTCCTGAGATTAGCGCGTTCAAACAAACAAACAAACAAACAAACTCTTCAGCTTTATATAATAGTATAGAGTATAGATTAAAGAGAATATAATTACTGCGTTTTAATATACAGGGTGTCCCAGAAAGTAGTGTCAAGCGGAGGTCCAGAGATAGAACATCCCTTGGGGTATCCAAATCACCCTCATGTATGTTCCGCGATTTTCCATCGTTTTCGAGTTATGAATATTATTCTGAATTTTTGAGAATTCTCGATTTGAACGATTAAATGTTTTCTTTTTAAAAGAGTAGAAGACGTATTCGAGATTTTTTTATTTCAACAAAATTTTCATTAGCTGTACTATTTTTCTCAAAGGTGACTGACTGACTGACATAGTGATCTATTAACGCACAGCCCAAACCACTGGACGGATCGGGCTGAAATTTGGCATGCAGGTAGGTGTTATGACGTAGGCATCCGCTAAGAAAGGATTTTGATTAATTCTACCCCTAAGGGGATAAAATAGGTGATGAAAGTTTGTATGAAACTTTGTCAATTTAAAACAGATCGGTCTGAGACTTTGCATGCATAAAGTTACTATGGCGTAGGCATCCCCTAAGAAAGGATTTTGATAAATTCCACCCCTAAGGGGATAAAAGTTTGTATAAATCTTCTTAGATTTTCGACTGATTGAACTGAAATTAAAGATTGGAGCTACTATAATGAAGACGTTCGCTTAAATAGGATTTTTATAAATTCAACCCCCTTGAGGATAAAATTAGTTTGAATCTATCAGTACCGGGAAAATATGTAGCAAGACTTTTATCATACAGTAGACTTTTATCCCGGAAAACTCCTTCATGCGGGCGAAGCCGCGAGCAAAAGCTAGTTATATGAATATAATAATTATTAATTGCATAATATAAAGGCCTCGGTGGCGTACTAGTATTGTGCACGTGGAACAACTATCGTGATGAGGTTTGGGCTTCGAATTCCGGGTCGAACAAAATGATTTTGCTACATATTTTCACAAGGACAATTTTTCTAATTAACCTTAAAAGCATATATATTTCTTACATTTCTCAATAATATATTAATATATAATTTATTTTGTGGATAGACAGTCATATAGGACAGATGTTTTAGTTATACTCCATATTTGTGTTAAAACAAAAAATATGACTTTGTCTATCCTTATGTGAACGTCATGCTTTCCAGTGCAATTTTGTTATAAAAATCTCGCTTTTAATTAAGCTCTCTTCATTCCCTTTTCTACGAAAATGTAAGTTTTGTATCACTTGGGAACCAAATGACCAAAAGTGTCTTTTTTCATACGACGGCAGTGACCTCACTGCTCCTGATGGTAACTGGAGTGGGGTCCAATAGAGTCGACTGACTATAGATGAGTACCCCTCGGCAGTCGACACAATTATGCCGGCCTGTTGGAGCTGGATATACACAGGCTGATCCCGGAACGCGACACACTTACGTGAGCCACTATGTCGGGTTTTAACACCTTGTGTACGGTGGTCGCTATCCGGACGGATATAAAATATATCCTACCACCAGGAAACTCCTATTTGATAAATGTGTTTATGATTTGATTATAATTCATATTATGTTTGTTTTTAAGAAATCTCTAAAAATAAAATGCACCAATAGAATCAATTAAAACATCAACTCAAGATTCGTCCATTTATATTTTCTTCTAACTGAAACACCAACAAAAGTTAGAGTCGTTTTAAAATCTAAAAATTTTCTGTATCGATACTTTTTGTTTTGAGCGCCCAATTACGTGTAACTCGTGACAATATTAAATGACAATATTCGCTCCGTTTACTTACTTACTTATTTTAATCTGAAAGATCTGAATAAATGGAGGAAGTTCTCAATTCGATTGTTTTTTTTTTATGTTTGTTACCACTGAACTTCGGACTGGATGAACCGATGTTGATGATTCTTTTGTTATTTAAAATCTTGTGCTTCCCGTGTGGTAAAAATTTCATTGTCGTCAACTATGATGTCAATACACATACTGATTTTTAAAAACACAAAAAATCAAAAAATATATTTTTTTAATAAATAAATTAAACCGCCTTAAAGAAATACTAAAAACTACAAAATAACCATAAATACATTACCTATAACTATAACTAATAAATACATTACCTATAATACACTGCTTAACAATTTTGAAGTCGGTGACTAATTAAAATTGCTAGTTATTAAAGGTGCTTACAACGACAACAAAGATACAAGATGATATTTGACAAACATTATTGTTTCACAGGATCATCACAATGCTACGGATAACGCTTCTACTGACGCTCGTGGCGCTCGCGTGCCACGCTGCTCCTTCCTCTGACGATGCAGCTGTCGAGCCTCTATACAGAAGTGTGACCATCGCCGACTTACAAGACTTTGCTCTATCACAGAGTAAAAGTCTCATAAACAGACAGAAAGGCAGAATCATCTCGAAAACTGTCGACAAACTGATCAACGAGAACCCAAAGAAGGTTATGTACTTCGCGTACTATCTGTGGAACAATGGAATTTAAGACATCGTCAAAATTACTTCCCGCTCCCATTCAGAGTGATCTTCAGCCAGCTTTCCGTCGAGCTTTATAACAAGAAATACTCCATGGAGCTCAAGGTAACACTTAGCACTGACTCCGATAACGAAAGGGGCGTGTATGGTGACTATAGTAAAGTTGGCGCGAGGGCAGACTGGACATTCATGGTTACTGAGGCAGCAGACGAGAAGGTCTACTTTAAAGTCTACAACCCTAGCAATAACCAATATATGAAATCCGGAAATTCAGCTGATGGGGACAATGACCGCCCGATTTACGCTTCTACTAATTCTGACACTTTTAGACATCAGTGGTACCTTGAGCCAGTCATGTACAATGGCGACCTCCTGTTCTACATTTTCAACCGGGGTACAACCCAGCCCCTGAAGCTGGGCCAATTCACGGACTCGGATGGCGACCGCCGCCGGGCGCGCACGGCGGAGATCCGTCTGGCGATCCTGAACGTTTCGGATGGAAGATGGTTCGTTACTAATCAATTGTAGTAATGATTTTGGAGACATTTTTACTGAAATAAACGTGTGGTTCGAGCATTATTTTTACTATTATTATTAACACTGTACCTAGATACTGCTTTGAAACCGTATCAGACACAATTAATTAAGCCAAAATCACATGTCCGTCTGTACTGGCTCAAAGGAAAGTTAGCAATTGGATGGATGGTTTATAACCTAATAAAAACTAAAATTTATTGTCCCAGACCTAAATATTCTAAAGTTGTGACTTTTTATTGATAAGTCAAAATTACCAACTAAATAACTTCAATGCGGAAACTGACGTCATCGCCACAACAACAGTGGAAGCTGCCGGAGAACTAAAGGAGAAATTGGCGGCCGGAATGGGAAACAAAGCCAACCATAAAGTTCGGACTATAGCCTCAATTCTAGCAAATGGTTTTAGGGAAGCCAACAAATGTTGCAGACTCATCGTAGATGAGGCCCTAATGAACCATTTTGGGGCTATAGTGATGGCAGCGACTGTCCGGGGCGAATGGCGTTACCCTCATTGGAGACATTAACCAGCTACCTTTTATAGATCGCAACAACCTCTTCGAGATGAAATACACGAGACCAAATTTGGTAGTGAACATCACCCAGGAGTTGCTATGCACGCATCGCAACCCTCTGGACGTAGCATATGTCCTAAGTGAGGTGTACACGGGTATTTATTCCTCGAATACTCGTTAATGCCTCCATAGGGATTCGTCGATTGTCGGAAATGCAGGATACCAAAACCTTAGGCAACACCCTCTTCCTCACACACACAGGAGAGAAAGAGTCCCTTAACATCGAGGGGATATGGCCAAGGCGAAGGATCCCGTATTCTGACAATCCATGAATCCCAAGGACTAACCTACCCCACGGTAGTCATCCTACAGACTAAAACAAAAACTCAAATTCACGACAGCATCTCTCACGCGGTGGTAGCATTGTCACGCCACACCGAGGAGGTGCACATACTACACCAACATCAACGACGACGCTATTGGACGCTTCGCGACACGAGCGATTGGCGCCACTAAAAAAGCAGTCGTTGATTACAATCTTAAGATGGCTATCAGGAGTAGGGACTACAGAAACAATCAACAAATTACTAAAAACTACCTTCCAATCCTAATTCCTTAATCCTTCAAACTAATGTTAGATATAAGTTAGTATATAAGTAGTTAATATGTAAGATAGTATAAGCAGTTAAATATGTAAATGCGATGCGGGAATAAAATGAAAAAAAAATTATGTATATAGACACAATAACCATGAGCATGAAATAATATAATAATAATAATTATAATAATAATAATAAAAAATATATATATATATATATATATATATGTATAACAGACCAATTCGCATTACAACACAACAATAGTTAAGTAACAATTAAAAAAATACCTTCACTTAAACCACAAGACGCTGTTTTTTACCACGACATGTAATATAACATAACTCTAATAACAATAAAACATCTAACAAATGTATGGACCTCGAGTCCATAGTGTTGCAATTATTACAAAAAAAAAAAAAAAAAAAAAAAAAATTATTGTCCCAGACCTAAATATTCTAAAGTTGTGACTTTTTATTGTTAAGTCAAAATTACCAACTTTTGTACAATTTAGTTTTCATTTAAAGTATTAACAGTGTATCTTTATAATAACAATGTTATTCGCATTATGTATCAGTTACCACGAATAAAAATAATATACCATAAAACATGTGCATATTCCAAATCATAAATTGCATAAGTGATTTTTGAAGGACGGTAGAGTATAAAAAATGGTGGCCTTGTGGAACTTTATTTAAAAACTTCTGCAGTTTATACCGGATACAAAATGGTAGAAAATATATATTTTTTGAAGAGTGGCGCTGACTTTGTCCATATAGAACTAAAGAAATATGCATCCCCTGGTCCGGGGCTCGGCCCCACGCGAAGTCGCTTGGAACAAAATTTACTAGTTACATATTACAATAAAGTTAAAGGACAAAAATATATTCGTATATAGTGCACAAGTGTGTGCGCAATACACAGGTGCACTCTGTTCCTTTATTCTCATAATCAGGTAAGACGGCAAACCGACATGACTGGAGAGAGATTAAGCGCAGGAGCAACGGCCTTACATGCATTCCAAGGCACAGGGGTATCACACCGCCAACTTCCCAACTCGGAGCTGCGACTAAGTAATTTTTAAACGGAAAACTAGTCACAATGGCCAACTCTTAAACATCCAGGTTCGGTAGTCACTTATTATGTGTAAAATGTACGAATGACGCAGTTGCCATTTTAAGTAGGTATAATTTAGTGTTTAGTTTATTAAAAAGTTTACATCATATTTCTCCAATAATATATTTCAATCCGATTGTTCCAATTTTTTTTTGTAATGTTCTGTTCTTTTCATTAATTTTATAATGAAAATGCCGCTAAAATTGTTGATTCCGTACATCTTCTAAAGTACACATCATAATAATTTGCAACCAACACTTTTAGGCACACAAATTATTATGGAATATTTTGGTAATTAAAAATTTTAATAAACATCTAAAATTGTTTTTTTAAAACAATTATTTCTTAATATTCATATATTCTCGCTGGTAATCGTGTGAACTGGTACATAAAAATATGGATCGAATGCTCAAGGACGTTTGCTCCGGGCCTGAATTATTTTCTAATTGCATGCCCTATAGGTATTCATTTAAATATAGGTACTCACCATATAAACTTGAAGCCAACTGGTATACTTGCGATTCTTGCAGTTATACTTGTCTAAATTCTACATTTTTGGACAAATAACAATCGACGATCGATATGGACCAACGTACAGGTCGATTTTTATTTTGTACACTGTTTCATCACAACTCTTTTTTATATGTCAATGTTTGTTGCACAAACTTACAATATGTTAAAAATAATTATTTAAATACATAACACAAGATTAATTATATTATATTAAATAGAAAAATATTTTAAGCAATAAATAATACCAACAACGCCGCGCATGTTGTATTACCGCCAAAAGTAGATAAATCAATATTTTTAAAGCCAATCTTAGCTAAGGAATCAAAGATTATACAGCTTCAGCCGGTTTACTTGTTTTGTACGTTGCGCATTTACTTTTGTATTTTGTGCACCTCAAGCATACATATTGCCTATGACTTAATCCTGTACATATAGGTATTATTTTTTTCTATTGTAATGTTTGTAAAAATATTATATTCTTTTTAAAACTTGATATTCCTTTTCTATTTTTGATTTGGGAATGAGTAATAAGAATCGCTGTAGAATGTTGTGTTTATGTACGGCTGTTGGCCGCCGTGGCCGAAATTCGGTTAGGTAGGAATCAAAATATCAAAGGATACATTTTTTTGGTTTCTACACCGAAATGCAATAAAGTCATGTCACCCAACTAGAATAAAAAAAAGCTCGAGAAATAAAATGTATTTAGATATAAAGATTAGTTCTGTACTGTTTAGAAAAATAATTATTGAAAACAAGAACCTATATGTTTGATAGATTACAATAAATCTCTTGAACTGTATTGTTACATCGTAAGTTATATGACCTTCTATTGATTATCATTATTTTTCTAATTAAAAATGGGTGTTTATCTTATCATGTTGTATTAGAAAAAAATGTGATTAGCAAGCAGTTAGGGAAGGTTCCGTAGAAAAATCTTCATAGTCTTTTGACTTATTTATGCTTCGTAGTCACTTAGAGTCCGGTACGAGCACCTTGAAATTAGATTTCCTAAGCACTACCGTCTAGATAGCCTGTTAGAAGGGGCTAGGATTTTTCGTAATAAAATATTATTGAGAGTATGAAGAGAAATGAGTAGACACTACCAGTGAAGATGTATGGACACACACAACAATACTCCGTAAATAAGGACGAAAATAATTTCTTTTTTGGTCTGACCAAACGAGCAACTTACCTGATGTTAGACGAACTCTACTGCCCACAATCATTCACACTAGATAAATCCTGAGTACCGACTTTGAATTAAAGAAGATTAGCGACGGTATAATATTTATTTAGCTTCAAATCATGTCATTTATCATTATCATTATCAACCCTTTGCAGTCCATTGCTGAACATAGACCTCTCCCAAGGTATGCCACAAAGCCTGGTCTACTGCTTTATGTATCCAGTCGCTGCCTTCTCCTTTAAGTCGTCCCGTCATTTGGCCAGAGGGCGTCTCACGCTACTTAGGTAATTAGTTAATCATATAATAATAATATCAGCCCTGTATGATGTACTGTTCCACTGTTAGACACGGGCCTTCTCTACTACTGAGAGGGATTAGGCCTTAGTCCACCACGCTGGCCTAGTGCGGATTGGTAGACCTCACACATCTTCGAAATTATTATAGAGAACTTCTCAGGTGTGCAGGTTTCCTCACGACGTTTTCCTTCACCGTTAAAGCAAGCGATAATTCACAAAGAATAGACATAATTTCAGAAAAGTCAGAGGTGTGTGCTCTTGGGTTTTGAACCTGCGGACATTCGTCTTGACTGCCCATTGTACAACCAACTAGGTTATCGCCGCTCATACACTTAAAACTTATTAAAAGGGTTCCTTTTACCCACGAAACCCAATAAACATGTTTATCCACGATAAAAAAAATAAACAAAACAAATAGATATTTGGTAGGTAACCAAAACATTCCAGAAGGTACTTCAAATAACATTATCTGTCTCTAATCATGGGGCATGCAGTTCAATAGATTAGAACATTCTTTTTTTATACGGGCACTGTAGTATCTACTCAATTATAACAGTCTGTTCGTAATAAGTATCTTTGTGTACATCTTTATTTGGTAAGCACATAAGAACAATACTATACTAAGAAAACTGAACTAATTAATTGTATGTGTAAACAGTTGATGTTCCTGTGTATAATAAATAAATAAATAAATAAGGGGAGTGTGGCTGGATGCGTCGAGGTATGGGCATGGTACGGCCTAACCTGGAAAATTTCCTAGTGGTTACGAGATGTTTCCACGATAAATTGGTTTAGTAAATCTTATACTATAATTAATTATACCTACTTGATCAAAATAAACCTATTTTTCGGATTTTATTGCAGTTTTATATTATGATCTCCTGACGTTGCAAAAATTATGTATAATTGTAAAGTGTAGGTAACTCACTTTTCGCACGACCCTCACTCCACCCCGTGACCATGAAGGCTGCAGTCTTCGAAACGTCGGGAGAAAATCATAATATAAAAAACCGCGATGAAATCCGAATAATACTTTTATTTTTATATCAAAATAAACATAAGAAATAATTATACCTTCTTAAATTTTCACAAATCAATTCTGTAAGAAAATTTACCATTATTATAACGAAATGTCAAATATTTTATCGTAGTCTATCAAGTATAGGATTGTTACTCATAGTTGATAATTGGACAAATAAAAGTCGTATTAAATTTTTCGAATCATATAATTTTATTTACATTCGTATAACTTTCGAACTAGAATTAAAATAAGGTAATATTCTTTTAACTACAATATTTCATATTTACAATTTGAATTACTCATTTAATTCTGAGAACACTAAGCGACGATCGGGCAGCCATTTTTATTAAATATTTTTTAATTGTTCTTCAAACTGGCCAGTTCTATAATTTTTAAATTTAGAATACCAATTTGAGGTTGTATAATATATCATGTTTTTATTTACAAAAATGGCTACTCGACATAGAAAGAAATAAAAAGATATGCCTTTGCATATAAATATATGCACTTATAGTTACTCCCTCCTCAAAGAATATTGCTATGCTCCGTAAAACTGGATTATGTTTGATTATCGAAAATATGCTCGTTTTAATATCTCTTTAATTCTATGCACAAAACTGCATTTAAATATAAAAGTAAGTTTAAAGGACATACAAAATTGTTTGAAATATTAGAATCTGTTGAATCATAGTAAGAATGCACCAACATCTGTGAAAAACTGGCACAAACCCAATAAGGACTTATAAAAAAATATACACAAACGTAAAATTACGATTTTTTTCCACCAAACAATTTTGTGCAGAGAATTAAAAAAAACATCTCAGAGCGTCAGAAAACATTTTTAAAACAAAGTTAATGTTACAGAAAAACTTGTGCATACGTTGTTTAATGAATCGATATTTGTAATATGGCTGCCATTACTTAGGTGACGTCATACGCAGTACCCTAGTAGGATGTCTTATTGCGTTTTGAAATTAGTCAGGAATTCCGACTACGGAGAGGAATCCGTTTTTTGTTAGGGCTATTATACTGCCGTGCTAAGCGCAAAAGCGCTATGTCGGGGAAACCTTATTCCGAGATAATGAAAATTTTGTAAATATAGTCTCATAGTTTTGTATATAAAACTGGGATAGATAGATAGATTTTATCCCTATCCCTTAAAATGTCCATAGTTATATAAGTAATTTTAATAGTTGTTTAGAAATAATAATAATTATTCTTATGCTCATTATTGACTGCCTCGGTGGCGTAGTTGTAAGTGTACAAGGTACAACAAGTACGACTGCCGCGCTAAGGTTCTGGGTTCGAATCCTGGGTCGGGCCAAAAATAATTGTGACTGGGTTTTTTCATCTTTAAAATTACTCAGTTGCAGCTCCGAGTAAGGAAGTTGGCGGTGTGATACCCCCGTGCCTCGGAAAGCACGTAAAGCCGTTGGTCCTGCGCCTGATCTCTCTTCGGTCATGTCGGATTGCCGTCTCACCGAACTACGAGAGTGAAGGAACAGAGAGTGCACCTGTGTATTGCACACACACTTGTGCACTATAATATATCCTGCGCACCTGGCTGATCTCCGCTGAGATTGGCCGCCGTGGCCGAAATTCGGCTAGAAGGGATTCATCATAAGTGCAACTTTGTTCGCCTACGTGATAAATAAAGTATTGTATTTTAATTATTTATTTTATAGAGAAACTCTTTTATGGTGTTTTTTAACAAGTTCTAAACAAGATACCGTTATTTAGGTAAGTTCATTGGATGGGTCTTTCTTTAACCTATCTGACGACATAAAAAAACAAGATTTTGATTATTTTTTTTGAGATACTGCTTTTGAGCTTAACACGGCAGTACAGGTCAACTTTGATAGACGTATATATGATTATTTTACTGTTACTTATGCGGCATCAAAGCTGACTTTCGATTAGATATTTCAAAAGACCGAAAAGCCCCCATAGACAGAATAAAGCCCTCTCACAATACGTGCACTAATTAAATCTATTACTCTAAAATTCTTATGCATTTAAACATTTCTTAGAACGGAATAAATACATTATCAAAAAATTTAAAAATTAATTCATAATGCAAAAGATTCGAAACTCTATTTATATAAAACAAAAAAATAAACTTAATTCACTTTTCATTGAAGTTAAATAATGTATTATAGAAGTATTGTGTGATATTCTTTGTAACTTTGTGCGTTAAATTCGAAAAGTATCGGAAAAAATAGTTTCTATGTTTCACACTTACATATATCATGATTTTATTAACTGAAGGGTAGGCAGACTTATCTAGTTTCTTGTAATCTAGGTACGCAGTAATGACAGCCATTCCGAGTGAAATATAATAAAAATCATACAATATACATCTGTTAACAAATATAAACTAATTTATTTACATATAGGTTATATAAAACTTATATAGGAATGGACTTGCAAAATATACCTTAAATATATTCTACAATTAGATAAATATTTACAAAAGTTACTAATAGTTTTTTTTTCTGATTTTGAGCTAACTTTGAGCTTTACTATCTAAATGTATTAAATAAATGGCGTATGTACTTAATGTGGATTCCGATTGGAAATCATCGGAGTTATATCGAAGTAAGATATGTTTTATTGGCAACAGTATTATTAATGTCAATACGGGGCGAAAATTTTCATATAGAAGGAATTTTCACAAATCAAGGCAAGATGAATTCTCTAATTTTGTTGAAGTAATTTGTTATTTTTTGGCATTTTATTCCTACTACGGCAGATCAAACAATTGTATTAACAATTTTTAATTCCCTTAATAACAGTGTTTGTACTAGGCTAGCAGAAAATCAAGGTAATATTAGGAACACTTGTTGCATATAAATTCCAAATTTCAATAGTTCAATTCACTTCATTATGTTCGATTTGAACGAAATATGACAACGATCAAATGACAAAATGCTCGTATTTTCTTTTAATATTTTTAGTTTCTTTTCTTTATCATTATCACAAGTATTACAAGAAAGTTTTATCTTGATGTATTTTTTAAACTTTTATATTTTAAAGACGATATTTCAAAGAAAGAAAATGATTTTATTTTATGGGAAATAACATAAATTATTGGCACAATCCGTATACATTGCAATTATGAGGCATTGTTTTATTTATCAGAAGATATGTGTATGAAAATATGTACTAAGCTCGAATAAATTGGATATTTGGAAAGATGTAAATGTCAATGTATTTTGTATATTCTGTACTTCAGCGCGTGCGCAGCATTCAAGTATAGAAAAATCGTACATTCGATGCGATTAGTCGTACGATAAACGCTCATATAGAACCAACATCCGATTTTCATCGGATTGAAAATCAATTGCAAGATATTTTTGACCAATGTTACCAGGACAACAGAATACCATGAGAGTTGTTTCTGAATATGTACATTTTTTTCGTATATTTATTTTCGCGCTTGCTTTGTGTTACCAGGAGCGCAGCAAATCATAAGAAGCCCATGTCTAGCGCGTTGTACAGCGCGGCGATGTCGGAGTGACTCGATATCCTCCAGAAGGGATAGTTCTTCGCTTTCGCAGCCGCCTCTTCGTCTTGCCCATCGCCTATCACTACGTACGTACACCGTTCGCCGAATCGTTGTTTTATTTTCTCGAAACATGTTTCTTTTCCTGGGAAAAAATTAGGACAATTTGAGTAAAGCAAAATCAATAAAATATATAGTATCGGTGAAAATTTAACTAAAAAATATTTTAGTTAAATTTGAGATAAACACAACACACATGACATGCGTAAAATCCTTATTTTTCAGAAACGATAAAGCCAATTTCAGAACAAGAACTGAGCTAAATTAGTCACCTCAGTTCATATAACTCAGTTTATTTTGCAACGGCAAACCATGTGACAGTTATAAAGAAATATCCAATTTATGCGAGCTAAGTTAAAGTAACTTAGGTGATACGTACCTGTTTTAGTGGCCGAATATATGTTCTCTATGGGGAACACTCCGCCGAGCCCGAACAGCAACACCTTCGCCAGAGCGGGCACGAGCTGCGTGGTCGTCACTAGCACGTTAACGCAGTTTTCCCTGATAAACAATCATTATTATACTTTATATAAATCAGTCCGCCTATACACTTCTCTGTATATAAAGTGTAAAATAAATAAATTTGCTTCAATTTAATGACAGCTGTCAAAACATGTCTGAAATGGGGATGCTTAAATAGATTTCGATTATCGATTAACGTTCAAATTTTAATCGATTAAAAATATATTTATAATGAAAATTTAAATAAATATTTGGAAGCAAATTGGCCATCGATAATGTATGGTAATTGTATGGTTTCAGTCGTTTAAAGGTGTTTTAAAGTAGTGCTCATTTTTTTAAAGAATTTTTTCTAATCGATTTATTTTGTTTGCTAAATCGATAACTTGTAACCGGTGGTAAGAATATTAACTATTACTGCAGCTGCTAGTGGAGAAACGGAAACTCGAACAAGTCCCAAAAAGAGAATAGGAGTCCCGAAAAGGTCTTAACGAAAAGCAAAGTATATTTACCTGGAGTTGATCATGTTGAGACATTTGCAAGCAAGCGTTAGCCAGTTGTCGGTTGCTTGCTCTAACTCAGCGCGCAGTTGCAACCATTGTTCTCTTTTTGCCGGCCCCAATAGACCTCCCACACTGCATAAAAAGTATATAATTAACAATGTATTTTAAGCTAACTAGAGATGTAATGTACAATTGACTTCAAGCTTTGATTTATATGGCGATACGACTGCTTTTATAATGGAATGAAACTTTACCCTTTCAGGTAACACTAAATACATGCCTAGATTCCTGTAATGATTTATCAATCAAATCTCTCATATCTATATTTCATGTACTTAATTATACTTAATAGTTGCAAATGGTTAAATGTCGCACCCCATCCACAGATGTGTTTGTTTCTTGCTTGTCGCCTTTTTTAGCCCTTCAACTATATTTTACTTCAAAGGCAGTGCGGCTACTTTGCCGTGGAAAATAAAATAAAACTTGTACGTAACCTTTCTGCATTCATGCAGTCCTAGTATAATAGCAGGCAAATAAATACCGCGTGGTGGGGGATTTTCTTTGTACTTTTGTTCTGCTATACTTAGGGGCCGTTCAAGTATTACGTAATTTTAATAAAGATATTCGAAGCCCCTATGTAACGCGCCGTAACCTTTTTCTGTACGCCCCCCCTCAAAAAGTTATGTAAATCTAAAATTACATTTTTTTTTCTCAAAATATCGGAATATCGCTAAAATACCTTCCTTTGTTATTGTTTTAAAATAAAAAATCCAATGTTTACATAACGCATTGTATAAACCCCCCGTCCCGCTTGTGTAACGCATCATAATGTTTTACACTACCCCCCTCCCCCCTCCAAATTGCGCTACGTAATACTTGAACGGTCCCTTATAATATGTACTGTTACAGGATTTTTCAAATTAAATGCCTCACCTATTCCTGTAGTTATTGTACGTGTCCTTGATCTTCCTATATCTGAAGGCGAGCTTCCTCATCCAGTCGACGCCGCCGCGCACCAGGAGCGCAGAGGCCGGTGTTGGGCGCCGCGCCGGCGTGGAAACCGTCTGTTGCGAAGTTGTACGCGGACAGGTCTTGGCCGTTATCGTCAGCCGCCACGGCATCTATGTGCTCCTGGTCGCAGTCCTGATGAGAAAATAAAACTTTTGTATATTTTTTCTGGATATTATAAGAATTACTTATGTAAATAAAAATAAAGTGTTTGAACTCAGAAAGTTATTGCAGTTTTAGGACTAGAGAAGTTACTATGATATGTTAAGTATTTCTTTAAGCAGTTTTCATGGCAATTGATGCAAAAGTAATCTAATGTAACTAGAATAACTGTATTTAGCAGCATATTTTCCCCTGTTAACCAAAATGACCTACACTTACCTCAACATCATTAAAGAAGAAATGCGTGTCAGCCAGGCTGAATATCATCTCTTCCATTCTGAAACCCAACTGGACTATTTGCTGTGTGTCCTGTAATAACAATACAAAAATATTCGTTAATCTATTTATACTCTATCTATCTATATTTTATAGTCTTCACTATTATATAAATCTGTAGAGTGTTTATTTGAACGCGCTAATCTCAGGAATTCCTGGATCGAATTGAAAAAATCTTTTAGTGTTGGATAGCCCATTTATTGAGGAAGGATATAGGCCATAAAACATCACGCTATAATTAAGAGGAGCGAAGCATCCATTAAATATGTTGCAAAACAGGGAACATTTCTTCCTTTTGGACGCTTCCGTTGCGTGCATTGCGTAAACGGTTAAAATTACGCAACAAACATATATAACAGAGATTTTTGGGACAATGTTAGTTTAAGTAAAGGCAAGTATGTGGTTTAATTTATAAAAGCAATGTCAATATGACCCTGTAATACATAGTAGTGACTGCCTCAGTGGCGCAATATAAATTGTACACGGTACAAGTACGACTACCGCGCTGAGGTCCTGGGTTTGAATCCCAAAAATAAATGTGATTGGGTTTTTCCATCTTAAAAAAAAATATTCAGTCGCAGCTCGGAGTCAGAAAGTTGGCGGTGTGATACCCTCGTGCCTCGAAAAGTACGTAAAGCCGTTGGTCCTGCGCCTGACCTCTCTCTGGTCATGTCGGATTGCCGTCTCACCGGGACTATGAGAATGAAAGAACAGAGAGTGCACGTGTGTATTGTGCACTATAATATATCCTGCATACCTGGCTGATCTTCGTTGAGATAGGCTGCCGTGGCCGAAATTCGGCTAGGAGGGATTCATATATAATAATATCTACAACAGATTTCTTAGTATTTATAGTCACCTTATTGTACTTAGTAGCATAAGTGCCAGTGAGCAGCGAGTGGAATATGATTATGGTCTCGTCCAGGTCCCAGATGAACACTCTATCTGTAGCCGGTTCTGGAACATGCTGAGCTGGTGACGAGGATGTGTTCCGCCTGCCTCTGCCCCGTGATCTGCTTGCTGTGCTCTCACTGTAAGGAGAAATATATTTGTTAGTTTATACAAACTATGAGAATTCAGTTTTAGATTTTTAACATAGTTCAGAGTGACATTTAATGCAGAAGTATTGCATTGGGATTGTAATCTTAAGTTATCTGTAAGATATCAAAGTTATATGAGATTATTGTGGACCATAGATGTTAGAGGTGAACTATTAATACAATATGATTCTGACCAGTTAATGATTGACAAATTGCCAAATAGCCCAATATACCTTAAAAATATAAGCTTCCCTTTTGGGAATTTTAACACCATTCAGCTACAAATTTATCTTATAGCAACCATAACAGTCTTTAAATCTGCTTTTAAGTAGAAACAATATCCAGAATTTATAGCTTTCCTTTAGGAAAATTATTTCACCAACTATTTTATCTGTAATCAACCATGTCGTCTTATCTATAAATCTACTTTTCAATAAGAACATTACCCTGAATTCTCTCGACATCTTCTGCTGGCTGCATGCACCTCAGCTTTGATAGGAGACAGTGGACTTGTGTCATTTAGAGACGGTAGCATTGATGATGGGGAATCTGTAACAAATGAATGTGCTTTTTATTTTATTACCGCGAAAGGCTAGTTTTTGGCAAAGAATTTCGTGCCAACACTGACTGACTGAGCATGACTTACGCGCTAATGTTCTGATAAGAATAAGGGGTTGGATCAAAAATAATTATTATGGTTTTTCCATTTTAAAAATTAGTCAGTCACAACTGGGAGTTAGGAAGTTGTTGGAGTGATACCCCAGTACCTTGGAAGGCACGTAAAACAGACAGCACCTGTGTATTGCACACACACTTGTGCACTATAATATCTCCCAAGTTCCTGGCTGATATCAGTTGAGATTGACCATCATGACCAGAATTTAGCTAGGAGGGATTCAGTTATAGGGTAGTATGTTAGGTCTCAATATAAAGTGCATTGCTATAAGAATTTGTAATACAGTTTGGATGAGGTTGCTACTTGGTACTGATTACTGATAATTTTGTTTACCATCAGGCAAGTTACTTGCCCGACTTGTCATTGAGTTGAAATGAATTGCTTTTATTTCCTTGGTAAATTATTTTACATTAATAATAAACAATAATTAGATTATAGCTGTCTTATTACATTTACTTTTTCTTTGTGACATTTTATGCTGGCTGAAAATAAATAAATAATTTATATGGGTCATTTTTATAGTGTTACCATATGAATTCACATATTCATCTTTAACTCTGCTAACATTGTGCCAAAAATTATCCATCAATAATTGTTTTTTCCAAATCTCCAGCTTTACTTTTATGATTTAATGATCATTTTGTAGTTTTGTGTGAATATGGTGTGTTTAAGTGTATTTCCAAATGAAAGTATGCTGTTTTGTAAGAGAATTTGTTGGAATAAATTTTCTTCATGTAATAGTGGTCTTAGAGAATATAAAATTAAAATATTTTTTTGTTAATAGTTACTTTGTTCAACAGTCATACTCTTTTATTTTCCATCTATGGCTAGAATAGCTTATGGTAGTGGTTTTTTCAAGAAGACAACTATGATTATATTTATTAATGCAAGTTCAAAATGACCCAAATACCAAATTCAGTTCTATACTCCAAGTAGGCATGACAACTACTGCTTTAAGCACTATAGATGATAAATACAATCTTCAGGGTCTAAATTCTATGACATATCATATATCCTTGTTGGTTACTATAGGAAATTTTGTCTGTTCTTTAGGTTATAATGTTCAGTACTAATTTTCACATATCAATTATTATCAAATCCTTTGGATATTCTCCAAATAACATGTAAAATACACTAATTAATGCCATACCAGAATCACTTTCGGAGTCGGGCCAATAGTCCGAATTATCATTGTATTCAGAACTATCATCTAATCTTCTTCGCTTATTTGAATGCGAGTCTTCATTTTCTTTATTCATATTTGGAAATTAATATAACTTCACGACAAAATGTAATACTTTATAACTTTTTGACTAACCAACTTTATAAAAACTTGTTCATTTGTAAACAAAACTTGATGGCAAACGCGTTTCAAGTCGCATACGGTTTACGAAGCGTAGATAAGCGAGATGGCTAACTGTATCGTGCTAATGCTAGAAAGAGACGAAACAAAATTTAAAAGACGATGCTAGATATGGACCTGTTATTGACAGCGTTAAAAAGCAGTATGTTTTCATTTACAATCTTATCCACCAAAAAAGTTAGTTTTCTTATGCATCATAATTGTGATTTTTTTTATATGTGTGTGTTTTTTTCATGAGTTTATTATTATTTTTACTCACAATATTTTTTATAGTTTGAACTGATAATAGCAACGCCGTTGTATATACCTGATAAGGCGCCCCCCAAATGGTAAGAAGTGTGTCCAGCACTGCCGCTGCTACTAGGCGAGCTGACGTAAGGAGAGTAGCTTGGTGCAGCGTAATATCCGCTGTATTGTGCGACATTGTGCTCCGCGTAACCTGCTGCGTAGCTGCTGTAGTCCTGTAAAAAATCTAGTTTATAATACTGCAATAATAGGAATATTTGCCTATTATACGGAATCGGAAATACACTTGGGTCAGACAATTATATTATAACTTTACCAACCTGTTGGGTAGTAGGAAACGATTGAGCCAGGCTTCCATTGTATGACGAGTAGGCATAGGGCGATGGTTGGGTTCCAAACCCAGTGCTGGGCACGCTTCCTACGCCGCTCACGCCATACGCGCTAAGATACGTCGGCGTCGCCTTACACGAGGATCTGAGCATAAATACAAATAAAATTATTTACTTATTGCAAAAGAAAGTCAATAATCTTATTAGTTTTTAAATTTTAAGCGTAAAATACGTTGATTGTCATTGCTCCCTTTATGGGCTGAACGAGTTGCGTTGGCTTAGTGGTAAAACCTGTAATGGACAGCAGTGACTTGATAAGCAAGATTTGTGTTTAATTATGATAATGGAGTTGGAATACTCCAGCTAAGCTATTGCTAGGATGAAGTAATTGAAGCTGAACTTCTTGTATTCTATCTTATCCAAATTTTTGGTAAAAGTTATTATCATCGCAAATAGGATCGAAAAGTCTACGTCTAAGTAGTATTGATTTAGAAATTCCATGGTATTAAAATTATGTTGGCATTTAACGGAATATTATTCCATTGTCTATATACCTATTGGTAGTGTTGTGTGCCGGCGGGTACGCTGCGTACGGCTGGTTGTAGAGGGAAGAATTGACGTACGACGAGGCCGCGCTGCCACTACCATACTGCTGCATGCTAGAACAAACACGACCGTGTAGTCTTCTTTAGTCGATTTGTGTCGCTAATTTGAAAATAGAATGTTTTATGTTAGGGTACCCCGTACCCGCGAAAACCCGGTAATGCTTTAAGTGTTGCTTCAGCGACTTCGGTAACTTAGCATTTGTCAGTTTTGTAGTAGTATAGTGTTTTTTGCCACAAAGTACAAACAGGCAGATGAAGAAAAAGTAGTAAAGCAATTATTACATTCTGGGTCCAAATAGAATAATGTTTATGACATAGATATTATGGCTTATAGTTCATAAATGTGAGCGAAAGTATCTAACGCTGCATTGAACTTTAACTGTCTACCATTATCTGAGTTAGTTTTTCTTAATATCTATGTAAGGAAGGCAATTTTCGGCATACGAACAACTTCGCCGCTGGACTAAACGAACTGTTCGAAATCGTATTGGCTTAGTAAGGATAATTCTTATTAATCGTGAGCTGTTTTGCGGCTTCCGTCAAATCCTCGGCGGTTCGTCGACCGCGTGTCAACATCATTTCGACGCACATCTGGCCATAATCAAGATAAATGACTTATTTATTCATATTAATGAATGGGCACTAGCATTCTTTTATAACGAGTATAATGATTAAAATTATGCTCTAAGCATAAATCTCATAGTGATACTTCATTATGTTAAACTGTTTCCTTTATTTTATGCTGCCTTAGTACTTGGCGGTGTCAC